>NW_027526368.1:0-181587 GCF_048455015.1 Haemaphysalis longicornis
CTGCGAAAAGTCATAGAAACACACTGTGGCGAGAAAATGCAAACCCTGAAACTGGAGTCATTCTGCATGAATGATTGAAAAGGTGGTTAGTGCATGACCTTGTTTTGGCACGATCAATGATTGCATTACTCACAGGCACGGTCAGTTGACAGACAGCCGTGCGTTCTTCTTGATGTCCTTGTGCTGTGTTCAAAAGCAACTTACTATTTTGTTTCCTTTTGCTGTCTCTGTGCTGACCAATATTATGTGTTCCCTCCTGTTGGTGCAGCCCCGGTGATCACCAACTCCAACAGCCATGCCACAACGCCGACCAAGGTGTCCCCGTCCCCCCCACAGCACCCGGTCGTCCACAACCGGCACTCTTTCCACAGACAGGTACGCTCGTTGCTGGTGCATTAGGTAGGCTGTTTTGTGGGGGAAGTTTGTGCTCTTTATCTAAGCTATTGTCGTTTTCCACTCAAAACTGTTGCATTCTGCCGTGGCTCAGTGGTTAGGCCATTTCGTTACCAAGTACGAGGTCAACGGGGGCCATTCCCACCTCCGTAGCAGCTGTCTTTTTCCAGTGGAGTCAGGAAACGAGAACACCTGTGTGTTGAGATTTCAGTCCAAGTTTGAAAGATCCCTAAGTGGTATCCAAAATTATGCGCAGCCCCTTTACTGCAGTATGATTTGAAGTCCATGTGTTGCTCCGGTGCTTGGAGCCTCAATTTGAATAGGTTTACTTTCGTTTCAGTGAACTGCTGTAATTGTGCAAACATGCCCCCCTGCATTCGCAGGCGAGCAACAGCTCGAACTCGTCGTACACGGACGGGGTGACGCCCCTGAACGGCAACCACCAGCCGGCGCACACCTCGCCCGGGGTGGCCCCCCAGCGCCGGCTCAGCTACTTCCCCACCGCCTCCACCAGCTCCCTGCACAGGTACTGGGCAAGGGCAACGGGGCCTCTCTTCCTGGCGTTGCATCTTAAGGACACTTCTGCGGGTGTGGTTCATTTTTGTACTGAGACGCCAGTGTTACCTGTCATTAACTGAAGTGAAGTGAAGTGAAGTTTGAAGTTTTATTTTTGGCAGAATGGTGTACATGGTGCCGAGGCTAAAGGCGACGTACATGTCGCCTGACTTGACCTTTGGCTCCCGGTAACACTGCCAATAGAAGCCCGCCAGTGAGTAATAAACATGCTAGGCAGACAGTTGTTGTGAAAAGGGAGGAAAACTCATTGGCAGAGGGACAAACAACCCACCCAGTGAAGACGGAACTGCTTCTCTGCTGACGGCTTGCCACTGGTAGGGCAGGTAGAAAGGGTGTAAGCTGAGTTCTTGTGCAATCAGAACTGAGACTTGAACGCCATCGTGGAACCGTCAAGATAAATCATCTTATACCCCATACACCCAGGCACTCTCAATTTGGATTGAAGTGACAGAGGATTGTCTTTTTGAGCTCACTTGATGCACCACTGCTGCTTATATGACACGTCACAAGCCCAATTAAGAAAACACTCTCATACGCCAGATGGTGCCAGAAAGGTACTTTGCAGCCAGCTTTGGGTAACCCTGTGAGGCTGTAGCCGGTAGCAGCCAAATTCACGGCCATGTCAAGTCGTAAAGTGGTTGCTTTTTAGCAACTGGTACAGTGCTGTGTGGTGTGGTATGTGAGCCCTTTTTTCACGACAGCGCTTGGCCCCCACCACGTTGCCCCTTCATATTTGTCCCAACAGAGACAGTAGTGCAAGATGAACTAGCAATAACTGCTGTAGTTGATACAGTCGCCAACGGGTGTGGCAATGCAATTTTTGTGTTCAAGCAGGATTGACCTGTGGTGTCACTGTACAAATCCAGTTTTGTGCAAGTAGGTGTACTTATCTACATAAATATTATTGTGTACTTATTTCAGTCAGCTTACTCGATACAACTCGTGGCATTATTCAAGTTGTCACCTTTTATGGCATTACTCAAAGGGGAGAAGAGTATCACTGCTGCCTTCTGATTGCGCTTGGAAACCTCAGTCACGCTTGGATAACCAGGATTGAGTTGAGTGTGATAGAGCTCGATCGCAATTGAAACTGGCCATATAGCAGCGCCCGATCCGTATTGAGTTTGATCAGAATCAACTCAGTTGTATTTGAAAGTGCCCATGTCACAGGGGTATTAGGCTCCCTCAAAAATAAGTTTGCCTTGCAAAGGATGGTTCGTGTGGGGAATAAATTTGGGAAATAAAATAAAATGAAAGTAAATGTAAGGATTTAGTAGTGAAATAAATGTATGGGGAAACCTTTCTTCAGCACGTTGCTTAAAACACGTCCTGTGCAAGTGCGTGAAAGCTGCAGTGTCACAAAACGGTTTGTGGACAACCGTACATTTGAGACTGTTCATACCTCTCTGTTCTACTGTTCTAAAGTATGGTTTTCAGCAGGCGTTTCTGTTACACATGCGTGACTTTCCCTTTTAACAGTTTTGCCCTCCCCCTCTCTCCCCCTCCCTCTCTCCCTCCTTCTCTGAATGGCGATGGTGGCTGAGCGCAGCGAGGGTGGCCAGAGCTCGACCTCGGCCTCGCCCTCTCCGTCGCCCGCACCCTCGTCCTCGTACCGGGGCTCCCCGTCCCCCCGGCAGACGCCCTCGCCCAACCGGCACATCTCGGCCTCCACCTCCAACCTGTCCGCCATGCGGCGCTGGAGCAGCACCTGCTCCAGCCAGGACTTCGCCACCTCCAACAGGTAGGGCAGTGCGCCACTGGGGCTGCACTGGGGTCCCACTGGGTCAGTCGGCGTGTCGGGTGGCAGAGCACTGTTGGAAAACAGGGGCAGGGGATGTCCAGTTGTAACAGTAAACACATTTTTTTTTCATTTTTAGTGACAATACAATGGGGTGTGATGCATGCAAAAAGTTTGGCGACTGTTAAAAAAAAAAGGGAGGGCCCTGAAAGACGTACAAGGTGTGAGGTTCGGTCTTAGACCTGTGCACGGGCTTGGGTGACTCTGATAAGGTTTATCCTGAGCCACAATGTATTTTTCCTGGTGTGCCGAGGGGTACCCACGGCCAGGATCGGCTTGGATCATTGATGTAGTCGACGGATTTCGATGGCATTCTATTAACCAGCTGACACGCAAGCCTTCTTCTTGACCTAATCTCCTTTAATATGACCTTGAACGTAAAAAGGCAGGGTGGCGATGTGTGTTGCCACGAAACACTGTTGCCTTTTTGTCTAGTCCCACAGATCAGACAACTTTTTATTAATCTTAGCCCCTCCTGGGGCATCTGGAGAACAATTGTTGTCGATAAGCTAAGCATATTGTTGCAGAAGAAATTTTAACTTTATTGACTTATTTTCATTAATTTGTGAGGTCTCTTGGAATACAGGAAAACAGGAATTCAGTAGACGAGATGTTCCATGGAGCTGTGCCTGTCCCATTACTTTATAGCACTTTGGACAAGCAAGCTCTATCCCCAAATTTCAGCCCGCCCATGCACATTTTAAGACCATCTAGATAGGTAAATTAGAGCTTTGAAAGTAAGAGATTTGCAGTCTTCAATTAAGGGTCAGGACTAGTTGGCTTGAAGAAAAGCTTAGCTCAAAACAGTGCTTTTGGAGACTTGCAGTTGCGGTGCTCACGCATTCGGTGTTTGTTTCAGCTTGACTGCGCAGGCTCACAAAAAATGGCAAATACATCACCAAGGCTATGAAAGAAGTGCCATCCATTCTACGCCTTCTCCTCATTTTACTAGCTTGCTGGAGCCCCATTGGCCAAGTGATCAGCCAACACACAGTTGGAATCAGTTTTCAGGGTTTCTAAAAGTTTCTAAGCAGCTGCATTAGTTTTCGTTTATGTAAGTTTTCTCCCAAACGTAACATTTTTCAGCGTTCATATAAGCAACAGGGAACCAGCTCTCAGTGGAGAGCACTCCGTGCATAGGAGTGCTTGTACTAGTAATCCAGTTTTCTTTGCTTGGTTGATTCGGGGCAGTGTTTATTTCATTTTGTTTTATCCTTTCAGTATAAACTGACCAGTTGATGGGTTCACCTGTGCAGTTGGAATTGATTTGCAGGCCAGCAGTGGTGTATGCCAGTGATAAACTTAGGCATTGATAAATTGTGCATATGGAGCACAGCGCAATGACAGTTTTTATTGTCGTGAAAGTTTTGTGAAACTCTAGGGCATCAGTATCTGCAGCATGGGTGTAGTTGGCGGACCTGCTAAAAGCATTTCTACCCGACCCCCTCCCATTTGTTTGCTTGTGACAGTCACCTGTCCAGTTATCTGACCTGTGTGACCTGGATAGATAACACTCGTGCAGTTGTACATAAATGCCTCGCATTGCGGCCACAGTAAATGTAGTTGTTTTTCTTCAGTTTGTTTATATAATGCCTAACCCCCAGCCCCATTAGGCAAGTTGAGGCTCGCACGACAGTTCCAAAAACAGGGCTTTTTGTCAACTACCGCTCCGCTGATTCATGTAACTGGATCTTATTGATTTTAAAGCTACTGCGTTAAACCATTTGCCATAGGGCTGTACGGAAATGCATTAATTTCCATGCCCAGCAGATCGTTTAGTTAAGCTTACCTTTTGCGGCTGCCTTGGCTGGGGCAACTGCAGGCAGTGTAGGCCTGGTATCTCCACTACCAGACCACAGCGCAGTATAATTACAGCTACTCCCATTTTCGGTCCTACCTTGGTGTTCTTGTGTGTCTACAAATCAGTTTGGGCTGCACACGAATGTTCCTCGCCGTTAACGTGTGTGTGACATGGTTCTAACCTTTTCAGCTGTGCTTGTCTTGCAGTGCCTGGAAAGAGAGAGAGAACAAAAAAGTGTCCGCCTCTTGCCTGGCCCCCTTTGTTGGTCACTCACCCACAAAGAGGCTGCTCCCCTGCTACGCTACACGCTTTGCTGCTTTATCACTGGCTTGGCTAACACTGTCGCACGTGCCTCGATCGCCGCACCGCGATTCGCTGTGCAACATGTTGTGCTGTGTAACATGTGCAACATTCCTTTGGCCAGCTGCAAAAGTGGCCGCTGACACGTTTATCACGGAGGAATAGAATGCAGCAGATTTTGTGATCAGCAGCAGGCTTTATACTCGCGCTTTCCTCTTGTTTTTAATGTGAAAGCATGAAATGGCCCAGCTGAAAAGCCCGCATTTGGCGACTGTAACAGACAGCAAAACAGCTCCTAAAATGGCCAGTGGCACAAATAGATTAAGAGTGAAGAAATTGAGTAGAAAAGAAAATGAGGAAAATTTGGGTATGGATGGTAGCTGAGTCCAGGGCCTCCAGAATGTGGGTCAAGCACGCACCATGACTCTGACTTCCTAAAAGTGACCCGCCGCGGTGGCTCAGTGGCTAAGGCGTTGCGCTGCTGAGCACGAGGTCGCGGGTTCGATTCCCGGCCGCGGCGGCCGCTTTTCTGATGGAGGCGAAAAGCAAAAACGCCCGTGTGTACGAGATTTCGGCGCACGTTAAAGATCCCCAGGTGGTCAAAATTAATCCGGAGCCCTCCACTACGGCGCGCCTCATCGCCTGCGTTGCGTCGGCGCGTTAAAACCCTACAATCAAATCGACTTCCTAAAAGTGGGCCGAGTGCAACGTCGGCGACCAGTGCATGCAGCTCAATGTACTACACGTTTGACATTGCTTGGTGCATCATTAAGCTCAAAATTAAGGTAACCTCAAGTTAAAAGTAGTAATAGTCCTAAGAACGTGTACCCACTTGTGCAGATTGGCCAGGGATGGGGATAGCTGCCGTCAGTATACTCACTCACACTTTACACATACCTGCTCAGTGGGATTGAGCAGTGACAATGACAACAGCCTTTGAGGGCTCACAGCCAATTCACCAATTCCTCTTGTATGCAGCACCAACAACCCCACTTTAAGGAGCGCGTTGTGACGTTCAATTGGACATTAATGCTTTCACATTCACAACTCACGAGATGTGCTTAGGTACCTCTGGAATTGCATTTTATTTTGTTGCATCAGTGCGTGGCATTTATTTTATAGGTAAGAAGTAGTTCTACTGTGAGGTTTTTAAATTTTTCGGTTCCTTTTTTTTTTTTTTTTTTTCAAATGAGGCATCGAAATGTTAAGTAATTTTCATTATGCCATAGAATCGACAGCTGTAAATGACTACAGTAGTTGTACTGTCGTACGTATGTGTTGTAGTTAGTTGTAGTGGTTATGTGCTTTAGTAAGATGTACTGACGAGATTCACGCTACATGTATTCACGTGCTGCATGCTACAATATCCAGCTTGCGCTTTTGGAGCTGCCTTTTTTGCTGGGCACGAGATCCCATCACCTCCATTTACCCTGAAGAGTAGAAACTGCTGGGGCATTCTTGCTCTTTTTGCAGCACTTCCACAGGTTCTGTTGAAATCCACAGAGCATTGTTACGATATGGCACTTGTGACGGTATCAAGCAGCAGTGTCACTTACGTTTGTAAAAAAATCTAAGTTAGTTTGTGGGTGCCTCAATTTTTTTAACTTTTGTTTCTTCCCAAGTAAAAGCTTCACAAGGGCAGCCAGCAATAAGGTCATTGCTGTTCTGTTCGTAATGAGGGTCCTGTGGGTCTAGACTAATTATTTTTGCCTGACTTGATAAAAGAAGGTCTCTTTCAGAGACCATTGCAACAGAATTGTGGAAGCTTCCAGAATTTTTAGTCTGTGCAAACCACTCGCTTGTTTGCACTAATATTGAATTTTTAGTCTCTGCCAGCAACAGCACACACACCTGATTGCGTCTGTATGAAATAAAAACGGGTTTCGTGCCACTGGGTGCAGCCAGTGCTGGATTGGCTCTTTTTTTTCCCCAATCCAGAAAAGACAATCCACCTATGGGCAAAAAAAAAAGAAAGGAAAGAGACCACAGTTTATGAAAGTGATTATTTTTTAAGCATTTGCAATAATGTCACAACACCACATATGTATTACTATTCAAAAAATTGCAATGATAAGAATGAAAGGCAGTGGAATCTGTGGGTAATGTTTGCCTGAGCAGACGTGTATGCAGTAACTTATCTGCTAAAGCATTCTGTGGTTCACTTTATTAAGGACGCTCAAGGCTTCTATGGTAGCTGCCTTAGGGAAACTTCTACTTGTCCTTTTATAATGAGTGGTTAGCTATATGAAAAGAAAGAGCAGTCAAAGGGGGAGGTTATTACATGCCTTCAGTGTAGCCATTTTCATTGACCTGTCTGCCTTTCTCTCCCTTCACCTGCTTATGTTATAATCGCGGTGCAACCAAGGCACCGACTCATATAAACTCCCATCCAGAGCACACATGCAAACAAGAAATAAATGTGCATATCAGGTTACTGCACACTGTATAAATACTTCATTGCTAATTGTCTATTTATTCTTCGCACTGTAGAATCTTCTTTATTACATATCGTATGTATCTGTATCTTGTTACAAACAATGACTAGGTATTTTTTTAGCACAGCATAGTTAATGCTCACCCCATGGGGTTGAACCTCATCTTTGTAGCATATCGTATCTATCTTATTAGGAAAAATGACTAGGTATTTTTCACAACTACATAGTTAACGACGTCCCTGTTTTGTAGAACGTGAACAGCATCATTTGCACAAGCACACTAGATTACCTGGTATTTCTTTTGCTTTTTTTTTTTTTTGCTCGATGAGGGGCTTTTGTTCTAAGTTGAATGCTCCAGCAAAGTCGCGGAACATTTGTAGAGTTGTTTCACTAAATTTTTTTGTTATTTCTGCCTGAAGTCATTTGTATTTTGTGCCTCTACTAATGCCTTTGCTCATACGATAAAAGTTAGGTTATTTTTTTAAGGTTTTATTTTATTTTTTAACTTTATTTTTATGGTTGTGATGATAAAAATTGGGGGATGTGTGTAGTTCTTTATCCTGATTGTAGATGCGAAATTTGTTTTTGTGCGAAAAGAATATATTCAAATTTATTTGGATTTTTATTATTCATTTTGTGACAACTTTTGTAAATGAACTGCTGTAGTGCAGGGATGCAGCTGAACACGGTACCAGTGAACTGTGCACAAATCAAGGAATGCAGTAAAAACAAAATTGTCATTCTATCTGATCTGTAGCAAACGTTAGGACCATTTGAAGTTTTGGCCTGAAAGGCAATACCGGTCTTTCTGGTTCCCACCTTCCAAGCCCAAACTTCAAACGGTCGTAACTTCTGCTACAGACCAGGTAGAATGATAGTGCACTCCTTGCTTTGTGCCCAGTTCACTGGTACCCTACAGCAGTTCTTTTACAAAAGCTGTAAGAAAATCAAATATAAAAATACAAGTAAATTTGAATAGATTCATTTTGCACAAAACCAAATTTTATATCTACAATCAGAATGAAGACCTACATATGTACCCAATTTTCCTCATCATAACTGCAAAAATAAACTTTTTTCGCTTAAGACCAGTGTGCCCCTTAAGTCGATAGCACCGTCTGGTAAATAGCTCACTGCTATCCATTGTGCCAATAAGGCTTTACCACACATATGAACAACTGTGGCATTCAGGTAGACGCCTCTCTAATCCCTCTCTCTCACACATCATCTGCATGGCTGAAAGTGTCTTGGCTTGGCTTTTCCCCCCCTGGCCGCTTATTAGCGCTGCTTGAGTGGACGTGTGATGATCTCTGCCGCACTCTGTGTGCGCGTATGTGTGTATCCGCCCTCCCCCTCACCTGCCCCTCCCCTTTTTTTCTTTCCTCCCTGTAGACGCATTGTAAGTGGTTCCATGTACAATCTGCCCATGCGGTCATCTTCGGGGACTCTCTATAGACATGGGTAATGGAAGACGACGGCAGCATTGCATGCGCCTCTTCTACGGGGGAGCATGCGGGACGGGTTCGGGGTTCCTCCACTGACGTCGCTCTGAGCACGTCAAGGGCAACGGCAGCTTTCTTTGAGTTATTTTTGGGCATTGCACAGTCACCCGTTATTGTATGTAAAAGAGTGAGAAAGTAGTATGCAACGTAGGTGGTGGTAGCAAGTTATAAAGCCAAGCCAAGCAAGTTGTGAAGTGAAGTGAAGTCAAGCCAAGCCCAGTTGTCAAAGTAGTCACGCCAGAAACCAGATTTGACTGAAGTTTTCTGGGCCTTATTGCTCTTCAAGTGCTACGGTTCACGTGTGAATTGATAAAGCATTGCATTTGTAGTTTCTAATTGTGACACCGCAATTCTGTGTCCTTGTCACTCCTTTGACAAGGAGTTCACGCTACTAGTTTTTTATGGTACAAGGCACTGTAATTGGGGTTTTTGCTTTTCGTATGAACGTGTGCGTCGAGCACAGCTATATTGCAGAGGCTTCTGGAAAAAAAAAAAAAAAAAAGAAGTAGCCAGTGAATTTAAAATATAAACTTCAGCCAAGCAACATCAATCTTTGTAATGGTGGAGAATTTCGGCTTGCACCAGCTTAATTTCGACCACAATTAAAGCGAGGAGCTTTCGCCTCAGCAGGTTTGAATTTTGAGTTTCAGGCTTAGTGGTTTGTACCACAGGCCAGAGAAGGCCATGATTGTCACTTCTTGAGACGTCCTCTGAGCTCCCTCGTGTGTAAAGTTCAGCTTAGTTTAAATCTCTGAAACTTTTGCTATCAGGAACGTGCATTTGCATGTACGCATCTGCTCCCGATCGACTCACGTGACTTGAAGTGCGCTGTGTATGCATGGCAGACAGAGAAATTGCGCACATATATTTTTTTTTTTTACGCTTCTTTGTACGAGTCGTTGCACATTCCTGAGTAGCGAGGTAGCCTCAGACCGTAGGGAAGTGAGGGAATGTTTAGAAGGCAGCGTTGAGCGCCTCCCAAAGCTGCCGTTGCCCTGGAAACGCCCAGCGTCGTCGGAGGAGCCTTGCATGGCAACCCTTTCCGCATGATGGTGGTGGCAGTAGTGGTTGGTGGTGGTGGTTGTAGTGTGTAGAGGTGGTAGCATCTTTTTGACCGCTCACACCTTGCCCTGGCTCCTGTTGCAACTGAAGTAGTGCAAGTGCAGGTAGGTGTGCTCATATTGAGAGACTGGCGTTCACAGGTAGAATCAAAAAGGCATCCACTCGACAAAATGGACGTCTAAAATGGTTATGGCAGTTCATAATGAAACCGAACATGAGACAAGGACAAAGAACGAGAGACGACACCATGAGTATTCATGGTGTCGTCTCTTGTTCTCTGTCGTCTCTCGTTCTGCGTCCTTGTCTTTTGTTTAGTTTGCTCAAGGACGCGGGTTCGATTCCCGGCCGCAGTAGCCACTTTTCTGATGGAGGCTTAGACTGAAAATGGCCGTGTGTTTGAGATTTTGGCGCATGCTAAAGGTCCCCCAGGTGGTCAAAACTAATCCCAGGCCCTCTACTGGGGTGCGCGTCATCGCCTGCGTTGTGTCAGCGCGTTAAACCCCACAGTAAATCAATGAATCAAGTTTCTCTGGTTTCACTGGGAATGTCATGGTATAAAAATATAGACGAGAAAGGCAGTGGAGTTGTAAATGACACCCTTCAATGGTAAGGCAATGGTTGAAAGTGACGCATAATAGCACTAGTTGGAAGTCAGTGGGGGAGGGTCCGCTGAGTAGCAGTGAACGGAAAAGAGGGAACAGGGGCAAGTAATCATGAATGGTGAACAGGGGAATACCAGATTAGGAGTGAACGTGGTTCACATTGATAAATTCCCAGCATGCTTCAGTTGCATCATGGCGGCCAGGCAAGCTGTGCTCTGATTCCTGTGGTTTTGTTGTGCTGGGTTTTTTCCTTACTGTCCTTTATCTGGGATGCAGGAGGACTACTATGGTTACGCGACTTCTTTTGTGGGGGAGGGTAACACTGTCCTTACCTCTGTTGGTTCTCGGAAAGCTCTTTTTAATTCTAACTTTGTTTAGAGGGGCTAACAACTGTACAGGAAATTCCAGGTAGTCATTAAAAAGATCACGATTTGTCTAGCTCATGTGTTAAATTCAAGGTGCATCGAATGTCTGGCTAGAGATCAGGTTTGAAGGTGTTTCTCCTTACCAACATATGTTGTAATGGGCGCCAAAGTTTTCGGAGCTTGTGCGTATGTATTTTTGTTCTCACACCTCCATTGCCAACTTTTCTAACAAAACATTTTCTCTTTGACTTCTCGTTTTCAGCACAAAAGAGACCCAACTCAATACAGGTAACCAAACCTTGATGCTCATGATTTCAAGTTTGGCTTAATCAGCACCATTTTTAAGCCTAATCTTTGCACAACTGTACCCGGACTAATGTTATGTCTTTACGCATACGCTACTACAGGTGCAACATTGCCTGCTATAGGAACTTGAACTGAAAGGACATGCTTGATTTCTTGCTCTTTAAATGCTCTTGTGGTTTGTATTTTTGACAAAACAATGCCTTAAGTAAACTATTTAGTTTCCTTGAGGTGCGGCTTTATTTGAAACCTGGTTTATTTAGTTCTACTGTGCTGCTCGTGCATATTTTTGTTCATGTTAGTAGAAAGATGCAGATGGGTTCCATCTGATTACAGCTTGTATATGGGAATAGTATATGCATTTTTTATATGTGTACAGCAGGATCTTGTTACATAGAAATAATTTGCACAAATTTTTGCCCAATGTCAAAATAGTTGTTGTTGGCTGGTTTCTTTTAAACACAACTACTCTCTCACAAAAAGAAAAAAGGAGGTGGCATGTTTCTGTGAAACTTTTGACAGTTGGAATGAAATTTTGCTTCTCTCTTCAGAGATTGAGTGTTGAGGAATAGAAGGTTGATGGAGGATGGCAGTAAGATGTACTGAGATTTCAAAAGCCCCGAGGCTGTGAGCTTAAAAAAAAAAGTAAAATAAAGTGCAATGTTTCCTGCGACTGCTATAAACATTTGGGGCGTTTCACTTTGGTTTTTTTTTCTCCATCTGCACACACACACAGAGAAATAGTGCGAGAAATGTTGACACTAAAGAGGCACTGAAGTTCAAAAGTGAACTCGCAAACAATGTGGACCCCAGGCAGATGGGCCTTTGTAGTTGTGCTCTTAAAGTTCCGCTCAGACTTCTTATTTGCCTGGGAATGTGTGCACTTGATGCACGTGAAACGCAAGCGCCCCCGCTTCAGCGTCACCGCAGCGCGTGTGTGTGCTCAACGCAGAGGAGGGCACGGTGCGCATGTACCTGCGGGGGCGGCCCATCGTGATGCACATTCCCAGCGAGCAGCTGCACGACTACAGCCTCATGAAGGTCAACAGCGCCCCCTCCCAGCGGCTCAAGCTCGAGTGGGTGTATCCTTGCTGCGCGCTGCGTCTTGCTGAGCACCTTATCTGTATCACGTACCTCATACAATAGGTATACAGTGTACCTAAGTAATGGTGTGCAGTGCCCCAACTTTATGCTGGGCAAGCTGGATGATTTTTCTTTAAAGAGTGCAAGAAATAGACTCACCACAGACGAAAAATGGACAGGACGAGTGCTCATCGCTTCTATTCTTTGTCTGTTGTGTGCCCGTTTTTGGTGCTCCCTACCAAAGACACAGTACTCGTGAATGCAAGGGCATGCAGTGTCGACCTGTCGCAAAGAAACGGTGTCTCACCCTCTTGTGCTTTGTTAGACAATTGATGGAAGGGAATGCGTGCCGGAATAGTTCTGGTGCGGCATCCTGGCGGGACCAGCTTGCACATGTGCGGGATTGGGGGGAAGGTGGGATCTGGTGTACTTGAAAGCAGAGTGTGCCAGGCTCTGTTCAAATGAGAGACTAGGTGAGGTGGGGCAACTACAGCTTGTTACAGCCAGGGGAGATGCAATGTGTTAAGGGGCATGATGACGGAATTCCCTTTTTTGGGTGGCATAGGTGTAGACAACAGTTACTGATTTTCACGGTAGAGGTTGCAGGCTTGCCTGCAACATATAAGACAGGTGTCGATGGCTCTTCAGTAGTAAGTCCCAGACATGCCACGGGTAGTGCATCCATGAGTAGTTCAAGGACTATTACTATGGGAATACATGTGAAAAGTGAGTACTGGATTGAATTTTCAGTCGGCCTGTGGGTGAACCTGGTACTGATAGTGGAACAGCCGCAGTGTCCATTGGGAAGCAGCTGTGTCCATACCAGATCCTTACTTTTTAGGACGCAATTTCGGTTTCCCCCTTGCACATTCATATAATGAGGCTGGCTGTACACTTTCAGGTAACAACAGTGGAGACATGCAGACAGGCAACAGACTATAAGCCAGGCATAGTGCCCAAATGTCTCCTACCCTGTAGTTTGTATGCTTTGTTGCTCTCAAGCACAAAAACTTCCTCACACCCCAGAACAGTAAGCGGTGCACCTCTCATAGTGGGTTGGGCCTAGCCCAGTCGTAGAAGAGGTGAGGCCTGCATTCCTTTGCTTGTCTTCCTTGACGGTGACGTAACAACGCCAGATATGGGTACCGGGGGCGGGACTGTCGGGCCAACCTGTTCCTGCTGCCGACGGGCGAGATGGTGTACTTCATCGCGGCCGTCGTGGTGCTCTACAACGTCGAGGAGCAGATCCAGAGGCACTACCTCGGACACACCGACGACATCAAGTGGTGAGGGGGACCAGGGGGCTCGCGCCCTTCCTGGCTCACCAGGAAGGGTCTCTGAAATTATTGTACGCTCGTTGAGAAATATGGACACCTGAGGAACCAATGTGCCGATGGGAGTTTAGTGGTGTGCGGCATTACCCTCCAGAGTTTAGGGCAAACTGCGCGTTTCTGTACTGTCTGTGCTGTTTGAGCTGCATGCATTCATTAGTTCCTTAGCTGTTCAACGATCTCCCTATCCACTGTAGCGTCGTTTGACATCCACTGTAGCGTCGTTTGACAGCTCGAAAAGGGATGGAAATTAGGACACATAAAACCAGCATCGAGGAGAGGGGGGTGGCAGTTTTTTCTTCTGTCGCATTGTGCCTTGAGTTCTGGGCACGAGCTAGATAAGTGACATAAAAAGGCTTCTTATCTGTAAATGTCAGAAGGGGGGCCCTTGCACAGTTTGTATTACCCCGAGCTGCTTTTAATTGCAACTTTGCTACACCAGTCTTTTTGAAGCCAAAACTGGAACAAACTTACTTTTAAGAATCGATTATTCTGCATTCATCTCAGGCCCCAAAGGAAACACTTGTAACTTTCTAGTAAATGTCTTAACTTGGAAAGAAGTAAATGTTCAACATAGCACAGTGGTGAAAAAGGTCCATGTCCTCAGGTTTCAGTGTGGATAGAAGTGGTCATTTTGATAGCTCTACCAAGGTGTATCATTTTAATAATCCATGCTGCTGTCTGTAAGTGTCTCACTGCATAAACCATTTCCCCCTGTCCTCTCTCCCTCCCTCTCCCTCCCTTGCAGCCTTGCAGTCCATCCAAACAAACTCCTGATTGCAACGGGTCAGGTGGCAAGTATAGACAGGCGAGAAAGAAAGGTGCGTCCCTTTCGCTTCCCATCTTCCTTTTACTGCTAAGATGCACTGCTGGGCAGGTTGGTTGTTGGTTTGGGTGCGTTTATAGCAAAGGTAAATGCGGAGACGTAGACGGCATAGGTGCTCACAAGAGGAGACACGACAGGCAGTCTCGTCTCTTCTTGTGAATGCCTGCGTATATGCCCGTGCCTTTATTGCAATGTATTTTTTTATGCATTTAAACATTGCAGCCGTCTCTACGAAGTGTGATACGTTCGCAAAAGATATCCACAACTGTTTGCTTATCCCATCATCATGTCTTGCCGCCACTGTGAACACAGGCACATTCGGGTGGCTTTCTTTGCGCATCATTTTATTGTAGCGCAGCTAATATGCTGGCAGCTCAAAGCTGCTGTATTTTTCGCACGGCTTGGAGCTTTGATTATATGACTGAGCCCAGTTCTCAAACAAGGCTTTGTTGAGAATGCACTTGTGGACTTTGCGAAATCATTTTCTCCGGTCTCTAAAGGCGTATCCGATGTTTTGGGGGGTTGGTAATAAAAATGGACGCGATCTGTGGCCTCTGCGAGGTTGTTGCTACGGTCTGTGAAAGCATTTGTGCGGTCTTTTAGTGTGGTCACCTGACCCTGCAGTTGGGGGGTTGGTGTTGTGTAACCGACACGCACTGCATTTCAGGTCGATGGCAGGGCCTGAGTTCAGAACTAAATTTGACAAGCTTTTGATGCCTCTGATTGAATCCGCCGAGATTTGCCTGTATAATGAACAAATAGCAGACAATTCGCCAGCCCAACCTAAGGGATTTCACAAGTTTCAGCCGCAAATTGTATGACCTAGTAGTATGTCCGTTCAGCTCTTGTTCTTTCGTACCAGCTCGTAGCAAAACAGGACACAGGGCTGAGACCAACTGCCCATTGTTGCTGAACGATTATGTGTGCTTAACAAGGAGCGTATGCTCAATTTTGCACTCTCCTAACAGCCTTCATTACCGCCACCGCCGTACACGCAATTTCCAGGTGTAAGTTTCATTTCTCGCAATGCAGTTGCATGCACCTCGCTTCTATGCCAATGCCTTTGTCACGCACTTAACATTCCGCAGTCCTGCTCGATTTTGTTGGCACCGTACAAAGATATTCTTGGTTGCCCAAATGCACCATATTGGGTTTACTTATAATGGGTGTAACATTTTGAAACTGTTAGGACAGCGTTTGCATGTCCAAAGTGGTGAATAGATTTTTCTGAAGGGGAAGCATCTATAAGACTTTTCTTTACACACATTTTTAGCCTCGTAACAAATATTTCTGTTTCAAAAACCATTAAAAGGGCTACTGTATCCATACTGTGCACAGTGATGAGGATGTATTCATATGCTGAGTCAAATGCAGAGAAACTGTGTTAACGAAAATCACTGGAATAAACAGGTTGGCTTTTTAAATACTACAATAGCTGGAAAATTTATAATACGCGTGGTTTTTCAGTTAGTGGAACTTCTTATGATTGGAACTTGCCTTTAAGGGGCCCTGAAGACAAATTAACGAGGTGGGTTCTTTTAAAATTAGCATGGACCCGATAACAATGATGTCAACTTTTACACAAGCTTCCAATGACTAGTCTAGGTGTTAAGGGGGCATGTGGCAAGTAAAGCGACTTCTTATTTACAGACCAAGTCTAATCAGATTAGCAGTATTTATGCAACTAACCATCACAATAACAAAACTCAAATCGATTTCAGAACATCTTCTATACTTCTTGAGTTACAAGACTAATTACCTTGACACAGTCTCCCCAAGATTGATTAACTTAATAGTCAAGAACTGAAGAATTTTTTTTTATGTCAGTGTGAACGGGAAGGTCCATTCTGTGCCAAGAAGCTATTGGATTATTGCCTCATTTCCTTTAGGTATCCAGAAAAATAGAAATTTCATTTCCATTGTAACTTAAAACTTTTTCTGGTTTTGAAAGGAAGCTGAAATTTCTCATGTCATTTCTTTTACTAAAAGGAAATAAAGCAATAATCTAAGAGCGTCTCGGCCCAAAATCGACCTTCTTGTTCACACTGACGTGAAAATATTGTTCAGTTCATGCGTAATTAGTTAATTATGCTTAATGCATCAGCTTTCAGGCAATTAGTCTTGTAACTCAAAAAGTATAGAAAGTATGCTGACACCGATTTCAGCTTTGTTGTTACAATGGTTAGTTACATAAATACTCCTAATTTGATTAGGTTTGGTTTGTCAATAAGAAGTCTTTTTTCTTGCCACGTTCCCCCATAAGGAAAAACGGGTGAAGCAGCGGCTATTGGCAGCTGCTGACGAAAGCTGCCGCCAAGAAACAAGACTGTGCCATTGCAGTGAAGTCGGAAGTTCTTCTTGATGTTATCCCTAAATGCTAACATGGAGTTAACGTACGAATAACTCTAGTTTTAGTATTCATCTTATCAGGTCACTTTTGACATCTTGTAACGTGAAATTAAAAAATCTTTCAATATGTCTGATGTTTTGTTGGTTAAAAAAAAGTCTCAAGACTGGAGCGGAGTTGAGTGGCTTAAAAAATAGCATTGTTTTCAAATTTAAGTTCTATTTTGTCTTCAGGGCCCCTTTAGCTGGGACAATAGTAAAATTGGCATGTTGTTCAGGTGCCAATTTAATAATATTTTATTGCAAGGAAGAAAACTGGAAAATTAGAAAGCATAATCACACAGGCAAAAGCATAGTCCCGTCATTATTCATCACGCATACATCATTATAACAATGAATGTTAAAATTTGGTGACACTGAAATAAAAGACAAAAAAGAAGAAACAAGTTACCAGCCTAGCCGCCTCGTAAACACAACCGTTGTTGTGTGTGGTGTGATACAGCAAGCTGAATTTGTAATAACTTTGTGCACAAATGATAAGATGGCTGCATCGCTTGACGAAAGTTGTCCTGCGCTGTTGCGAGTACAGAACCACCGGCGTGCTGACGTAATGGCGGAGGAAGAGGGTTTTATGGTGAGTCACCAGGTTTGTTGTGGGGGCCGCAATCTCCTGTGCGCGTCTCTTAATTAGGCCGTGGCTCGTTTCGTCCACCCTCGTCACGTGCTGTGCCGCTCATCCGTGCACCCCTGTGGCTTCGTCATCACCGCTGCTGCCTTAGCGTCCCACCCGCACCTGTTGTATTCTTTTGCTCTGTGACAGTCGGTCGCATATCCGTATGCACTGCGCTTTTACCTCCACACTATCCGTAGTGTAGCCTTGGTGGGTGGCTGAGATTGCACGGCTTGCGCCTATTTGCAAGAAAGAGGAGGAGTCTTTCCTGCCTGGTCTTCTTCGCGGGGAGCAGAACTAAATTTGGAATATTTTGACTTTCTGCCATTAGTTCTATCCGCAGTTTCTTGGTTACAGGCTGAGCTGTGTTTGCTAATGCGAACACGTTATGCGTCTCATGAGGCTGAGAACCTGGCATTGAACACGTTGGGTGGTTTGAAAAACCCACGTGCGGTGAGCTGTCATCTAACTAAAAAAAAATGTACTGATGTAGCAGGGATGGGAAGCGAACTTAGGGACCTGCCATGACAGGCAAGTGACTTAGCCTATACTGACGTAAGCGACTTAAGTCTACTTAAGTCTACTGACAGCAAGTGACTCAACCTCACCACATGAAACACGGCATTTCAGCTACTTCAAATGTAAACGAAAGAGCGCCAAGGGAAGAAATATAGCCCAACAGACTGCGCTTGGTATACCGTAGTTCAAAGGGAATACAATTTCTCTCGCTACCTGCATTTTCTTTATTTTTATGTTGAGACTGTCTGCAGCGTATCAAATTGGCCTGTGCAAGGAGCTCATATCTGTTCTAGTCTTCACCTTGGCGTTCACTCTGCCAAATTTGAATTAAATTTTTCCGCTTATTCTTGCCAAGGAAGGAACTGCCAAGTGTTTCCAAGACCTGAAGTGCCCGCTGATAAGCACTGCTCCTCTTTCCTAGGGACTATAGAACGCCGTTCTGTGGTGTTGCACTTTCTCAAGTGGAAAAAGCATCAGACAAGACCCTCGAGGGGGGTTGTCTGATGCCGGAGGAAGTGGTTCGCACTACCTAAGCACACCTGCTGGCAATGCTGTCGCAATCTGCTGGCTGACTGGCACACTTTTCCTTCCACAACAGCTCGCCTACAGCTCGTTGGTACTTTCCTGCTCTGCTTTTTTCCCTCCCAGCACTCACACATTTTGCACTTTAAAAATACTACTACTATGCCAAACAGAAGCAAAAATGTCGTAATGGTTTTTTTTTTTTTTTTCGTTTTTGTGCGCGTGCGTTTCTTTCTGCCCAAAGGTCAAATGCAGTACACACAATGCTGAAAAGATTTTGTTTGGGCTTGTAGGACGTAGTCTTTCATGTGACACGTTTTACCATCTGATTGCATAGCACTTAGGGCTTGCAGCTGTGCTATGCAGGATAGGCGCAGGTTTTTCAAAGGAGACAGCTGGGCTTAACTTTCCCATGAAAGCAGATAACTAAGCTTTCTGTGAATCAGCGCTAATGAGAAGTTCGGGCCGTAGAAACTAATTCCGATCCATGAATTTCCAGTCTACCCAGCTGAAAACAACCATTGGAGGTGCAATTGTACCTCCTGGAAACAGCATTGGTCCAATTGGAACCATTTGCATTCTTGTTTGGTTCCAATTGGTCCAATGGTGTTTTCGACAGGCCCAGTTAAACCTCCAGTGGTTTTTTTCGGCTGCGTAGCGCAATCAGGAGTGAAACTGAGGGAACGTTGGCTGGAGAAAAATTTTATTCAGTAAAGCAACTAAACACCTTACTGGTAGAGCCAGGGCAAATTGTGTGTGAAATGCCAAACTTTTACTTTAGAGCAGGTGTACAGGGTAATTCACATCAGTCCAACGTTGCAGTTCATGTAATGAGCGAGTGTAAAA
This sequence comes from Haemaphysalis longicornis, assembly GCF_048455015.1. Classification (NCBI taxonomy): domain Eukaryota; kingdom Metazoa; phylum Arthropoda; class Arachnida; order Ixodida; family Ixodidae; genus Haemaphysalis; species Haemaphysalis longicornis. Next base: position 19,281 of record NW_027526368.1, read on the forward strand.
ATTGAGAGCTCTGTGCAGCTCTTTTCTATCAATTCTATACAGGTGTAGAGCATTGCTGGAATTAAGTGTACAAAGTTTGCAGTACCAAAATGCACATTAGAATAAAATTTATTCAACAATAACAACTTTGTAAGAAATTCAGCACCGTTCTGGGGACAGAACCAGTGGAGAATCTTTCTAGTGTGAGTTCTTTCTAACTGGACTTGACTCACATCTTTTTCTTTCTGCATACCCACTGCAGTTTATTAAGTTACTATGGCCCAGGTACACTATTCCATTTGTTGAGTGTGTGATTGTGCTAAATGACATTGTTTCATGTGTGCAGTTGCTCATTTCTCTGGCTTGATTCCCCTATGGTATTGTCTATGCAACATTTGGCTTCCCCACAACTTTCAGGGTGAAAGCTCAGGGTGCCCCATTCTGTAAAAAACCATCACTGTTGTTGTCGTTGTCGGGCTATTGATATATTAGAAAAGTTGGTCAAGGCTGTTAACTACAATATTGCCTAACGATAAAGTCACCAAACAAAAATGGCATAAAGTCTAAGCAGGTTCTGAGCATAAACGGTTAACAGGTGTACATTATAGAGAATAGAGAATCCAACTTACGACAAAAAAGAACACAAAAAATTATCATTTAAGGAACACCAAAGAAAGTACAATTATATGTACACATACCTTTTGTGCACATATTTTATATCAGTTTATGTGCTATGACTGGGTCACATTTACCTGTTATACAGTAGTAGGCATGGGTTTGGGTTTTTTGCTTTCATTTCTGTTTATATATTTTTTTCCCCGGCCCCAAAATAAATGAAGGTAAAAAAATGGCCGCCACTGTAAATGAAGAGTAAATAAAAAAAAAGTGCGATCCGGCTGGATTTGAACCCCGGTCTCCGTAGTAGCAGTCTAATTCGCTCCCACTGTGCTATCTCTGCAAGTTTCCAGCGGTAAAACAAAAGTTGTTGTGGCTGTTATTGTTCCTTTCTTATCGGAACAACAGATGCTTTGAGCAGCTTGCTCCCACTCCATAAACTTCACAAATCTGTGAATCGGAGACGTAAAAATTGCTCAATAGTGCATGGTACATGACACCTGAATGGGATGGCATGCGAGTTGAACAGGTGCGCACCAGCTGCAAAGAACCCCGAGTCTAGAAAAAGTGTAATGTGTGCCAGCCTGCTTGGTGATGTAGTTCACACTGTAAGACAAACAAATTCAAGCAAAGAAAGGAATGCAAAGGTGAAAAAATGAAAGCAAAAAAGAGACACAAATACGATTTAGCAGCAAAGAAGTTGTTACTAAGTGTTGTCAGGCTGTTGCCTTCAAAGCACGTAAGCAGACTGAAGTGGCCCAAGGAATTTTTTCCCTTGTGCATTTATATGAGATTTCGGTTATGGCATTTTTTTGGTGTTGCTATTTCTGGTTCGACTCACTTTTTGAACCTGTCATTAAGCACCTCAAACCATCTTCAACAATCCAAGCTGGCCTTAAAATTGTGGTTAGTGGAGCTTACGGGGCTGTCATCAGAAGGTGAAACCTACAAGCAGCAAATGTTTGGGAATCTACGCAAGATGCAGACCAACGTCTTGAGCTCTTACGTTGACTACACACTACGCAACACAAGGCTTTTACACGAGTAGAAGTAGTAGCAATGCGTGTTCATAGCAATGACCAGAAAACTGTTGTGTCAGCCGTGGAACAAGTTGCTTTTTATTTTTGGAATTGTTCCCTTCTTACGTACTGTAAAGCTTGTGGGTACATCGGACATTTGCGTTCTGTGCCTCTATACTGGATTTTACAGCCACTGAGAAATAGTAACTGCAGGTTAAAGCTTGGAGTTACAACTTTTGCTACTCTATGTGGCAATAAATTTTGAAACTTCGTCAGCAACCACAGTTGTTGCACATTAGTGGCAGAATTCACTCGTGCAGAGGTGCCTTCCTGCACACTGTTTGATGTACCATAAATTTTCTTGCCAATAGTGAGTAGCAGCATTCACTCATCACGTTAGCCACGTGCACTGCAATTGCGAAGCCTCAACAGCAGGGCAAAATAATTGCGCTTGTGTGAAATGCAACGGGGCAGCTGAGCATCTCTGTTGAGGTAATGTAAATGAAATGCGAACACGCAAATATGAACAGAAAAACAGAAATAGTGGAATTCTTTTAAAGGGGCCCTAAATAGGCTTCCGAAGGTCGCCATTTCAATCGCGCAATCGCTAGAGTACCCCTTCACGACAACGTGTACCAAATATTACACCTCTGCGTAAAGCAGGGGCCGCACAAACACGAAAAAAAGATTTCACTTTCTCCCCTGGCTCACCAACCGTACCTTGCCGCCACACTTGCGCGCTCTGACGCAGTTCTTTCCGGCTCTGACGCGCCTCTATGACGCACGAGACACTGCCCAGTGCGGCGCCGCGAACGCGAACCACAGCGACAGCGCTCACCGTGCAACCGGAATCTGGTGGGCGGAGCATGCGCGTCGAGTGTTAAAAAAAAAAATCGCGCGCAGGGCTTGGCGCAGCCAATGACTGCACGTACATCAAGGAGGGTGATGGATTGCCCTGTTTCTCTCGGTGGTCTTGCGCCGGGTCGATGACGTCGCGGCTTCCACAGTGCTTCGGAGGAGCTACTAGAGGAGGAGAGCCCCAGGCCTTATGGGTGGCCCCTTTTAATGAGCGATAACTCGGCTAATACTTAACGCATTTAAACAATTTTTGCGGGATGACGTTCCTTGCATAGTACTCCAGTGACGGCGCACGCAAAATCGTAACATTTGGCAGCCTATTTAGGGCCCCTTTAAAATGCGAGTCAAATTGTCACATCACCCCATAAGAGCAGAAAAGCTTGTAAATGTGACTTCCCAGATATACCTTTACCACATCACTATGTGATCTCCACGAACCATATATCCTTTGATTTTGCATGTTCTGGTTCATATTTTTGTGTTTGCATTTCGCTTGTCCATAAGTGTACAATGTCATAAGCGTGCTACGTCAGTCTAGTGGGTTTATACTTTTATTAGTGTTAATCACAACTATGCAGCATGCATTTCAGTTCTGTTCACAGCTCTGAATGGGACTTGATTTGTATACGTACCTTATATGAGCAGGTTTCTCAAAAACAAATTTATTAAAATGTAAATGTAAAAATGTGGCTTCTGCTACCCTAAAACCCTTAATTAAAGGGACCCGCAATTATTGAGTGCCTGCAAGAAGGCAGCAGTGCTTTGTTCAAAGCAATTAGTATATGCTGTGCAGATCAAATGCCTTCATGCAAGGAACTAACCAGACATCTATTGTTTAATCATAACCGACCTGTTATTTAATTGTAAAATAATATTTTAAGGCTCTGGAACTGCTTTACAGACCTTTTTTTTTCTCAGAACTTGCATAGAGATTTCCCGAGAAGACGTTTCCACTGTAGATAAAATAAGTGCAGTTAGCGTGTGATTTCAGCAAAAAGGGTTGAAGTTGTTATACGGCTTTCGATGACTTCTGCTTTTGGTTCTTGCGGCAGTAAGCTTTGTTGTACAAATGAGCAGCAGAATGACTGCTGCAGAACCTCTGGCAGACAACATATAAATTGTTGTGCAATTTAGACTCGTTAATTTCAATCTTGAAAAGGAAGCCGTAATGGGGTAGACAGTATTTTCTAAAAAAAAAAAAAGAATGTGCAAGTGATTGTGTAGGATTTATGAGATCCTTAGTCATCTTGAGCAAATCTCACGACTGACTAAAACGCTGTTTTGATTTTTCCCTCTCTCTTTCTCTAAACCTTTCCCTTTGTAGCCACGTGTCGTCAGTCGGGTAATCAACGTTTTTACTTTGATTAATGCACACTTGCCCTTACCCCTGCATCACCACCCCATATTTTTAATTTTTTAAGCTGCATTAGCTTGCCTGCACCTTAGAGGGAGAGCATTGACGAATGCATGGGGGCGGAGCATGAGTGGATTAACTGTACCGTTCTCTTACCCACATTTTTCAACGTCGACGTTCCCCTGCGCACTGAACAGATGACTGCTGAAGTGTATGAATGCTGCATGAAAGGTCTACAGTGCTTTCCAACTTTGACCCAAGCCGAGTATTTGTTGAACAGCGTGGAGATTGAGTTCTGTCATCGTGCCTTCTTATTGTTGGCTTGCAGGGAGAAAGCTAGAGGATAGTTAGTTTCAGCTTGTGCGTGGCTGGTCAGTCTCATGACTTTCTTCAACAGGGCTCCGATTTGGTCAGGTTAGTTGCAGTCTATGCTGCCACGGAGAGGGCTTTGAAGCGTAATCATATGATCTGGGAAGAACTGAAGGTGTTCCCTTGTTACCTCTAAGTAAATTTTCAATTTTTAAAGACAGTAGTCTTTCCTGGGCTACTTCAACACAAATTTTGGTCTGCCTGTATGTCTGTCTGTCCATCTGTCTGTCCCTCGATCCAGCTATCCAGCCGAAGTTGAAGCAGTTGCGAACGTGACATTTATATAGCCCAAGATATTTCCGGACCTTGAGATCTGGCGGCTGTGTTCATACTTCTGAACATTGTTGAGCCAAAACAAAATGTTACGCATATCTCAGGCACAACACAAATACATAAGTGATATTTGCAGTGTTTCTGTGTGGTAAAAAATACATGGATGGTTCATTTTAAAGACGCTAGTGTTTCTTGGGCTGTGATGGCAAATGAAATTTAGCCACTCTAGGGATGCAAAACGTGGAGCCATGGAAGAAAGAAAACCCCTCCGTGGCAGACACGGTACCGCCACCTGGCACTGGCCCTGGGAAGCAAAGTTGTGTGTTTCCCAGGGCCAGTGACAGATGGCGCCACCACGTCACTTCGGTGGTAGGTTCGGCAGTACACTGGAAAGAATGATGCCTGATCATGCAGTTTTCCACCTTTCAGCGACCATGGCAGCGGTCATTAAGTGCCAGCTGTAGACACGAAGACTTGCCCAGAAAGCGCAAAGATACAATGACTTATATAGCAGGAACAGCAGAATACTACCGTCTTTCTACAAAATTTGCAGTAAAACAAGCAAATATGTGGCCAATTTTTTTTTTAAATAAAATATACTGGGTCCAGGAGAGTAAAGTGAGTTCTAGACAACATTGCCATCTCGTATAGCTTATTTGAAGTTCTTAATTTTGATGATGGACATCAAAATTTCTTTCAACTGTGTAATGAAGCTTGTGCAGGGGTTTCTTGGAACCTTTTGAAATCTTTAAGAGGGCAGCAATTAAAAGATGCACAAATGGAACTTGCGAATTCTGCTCCAAGGGGAGAGTCTTTGCACTCCAGTCTCTGCTTGGGCCCCCAGAAAATTTTTGTGGTCCACAAACTGTCGGTGCACACCAAAACATGCTATGAAAATTTCCGTACACACCTGCTGATGCTAGTGATAAAATTAGTAGAACTGCGTATGTAGTAGCTTTCTTGCACTCACACGCGCAATATAGAGAGATATGAAAAGAAGTGCGGATGGAGGGCTTATTTTTTACAGCGCCCCAGCCGTTGACGCAAGAAGTAGAGCCCTCAGTAATCATTGTGCCTTGACAGACTTCCGCAGATTTCTGTTTTGCTTCGCCTTACAGGTCCAACCCCTTCCCTTTGCAAGTATTGCGCCTCCTTGAGTATCGTGTGCATGCCTTTAAAAGTGCGACGTACAATGTCTCTTTAGACTTGCATAAATGTGTTGTGGCTGTTTGTGTGCCTGTATGTGTGTGTACGTGTGTGTGTGCTGTAGTGACGTGCTTATTTTGTACCATGGCTTTTGGACCGTGCTTTTTGCCTCCCATAAATTGACCTTTGTGCGCCTCAGTGCTGGCTCCTATCATTCGTGCTGCATCGCATCTCAGTATCTGAATTTCAGACCACTGCTAATCCCTAGTGCCCTGATGAAATTTGTGACGTCACAAATATCAAGTAGCAAAACGGGATTGGTGGACTTTGTCCAGGCAGTTTTCGTTTCTTGCTAAAATAGCGCATGGACACGTGTAAACAGGAAATAGATCCATCTGGCGACTGTCGTGGAACACATTCTTTTAGTTTTACGCAGTTAACTCTTGTACGTCAACCAAACAGGCTGCCTTGCTATTGTACGCAACAAGATTCATTTCGTTGTCAATTTTGATCGAATATTTCACGTTGTTGCACGGGCAGTCAAGATTTCTGCCTTTAGATGTGAAAACTGCTATACCCTGCTTAAGGCCTGCACTGAACTGCAGTGAACGGAATTAAATCAGGTGTGCAAATGGAAGCGATTGGAATTTTCAGTCCGGTAACATTTGAACGCTGTTTTATCCATCTTGCCACTTTGGAATGTGCAGCATAAATGATTGTCAGTACCCTAGTCCCGGCCCTGTTGTGCTGTACGTGCTGTAGTGGCCTGTGTGTGTGTGTGTGAATGGGCATGGCCCGGCTTGTAGAGTAGCAGCCCCCTTGCAAGTGTTGTGTGTGTATACATTGGGTGAGCATTGTGCACTTTATCTGCCTCTCACCGTAGTGGCTTTCTGCTTATTACCTGTAGATAGAAAACGTGAATTTTGTTCTACGGAGTGCTCGAGCCCTGAAAGTGGATGTCCTTTCATGATTTTCTTAATTTGCACTGTGAGTTAAAAATAACATCTTTTGGAAAGAAGAAGATACAGTGAGCTTTTAGCCCAAATTGTTGTGCCATCTCTAAAGTACCATTAATCAGAGCCTTGATTTTAGGCGTTTATAATGTTCCTTGCGGAAATTGTTTGAGGCGTAACTTTCTTGCATGCAAGCGTCAAGAAATTTTCCTCATAAATTTTTCTGTGGTGTAGTAGGTGAAGCCACACGAAAATTTACGCAAAAAGGATTCGAATAAGGCAACAAAGACGAATGGGAGGAAGTTAGAAGACAGCTTCAGCTCCTTGTTTTGTCATATGCTATCAATGTGCTGCCTGTTGTGCTGTTGTACCTAGACCTGCGCAACAAAATCTAGCCACAGACCTTGGCCTTCACAGTTGTAGGGCAGGTCAGCACCCTGGCATCAGATAAGTGCCCTCGTTGTTCAAGTTTTGCATAAACACCAAGTTCAGGCTAAAAGCTTTGCGCTTAAACTTGGCACCGAACTTGAATTCTTCCTTTGCAAAGAAATTGTTTGCCTGGACCGCTGAGTTTACAAAACTTTTCCTCCCACCGTTCATTACTGTTGACGACACCCATTGAGGCTGTAGGCAAAAGGTTGAACTGTTTGTTTTTGCGGGCTCGAGCACTTCTGACAAGTGCTGGCCTGATGCGAAAGTGTCCCCCCAGGCTTTGCACTAATAGCAGTGCGTTGGTGCGTGCATTCGGCTTTCCAGCCCCACGTCAGGATATGGGACTCCGTCAGCCTCAACACATTGCACATCATCGGCGTCGGGGACTTCGAACGAGCCGTCAGCTGCATTGCCTTCTCCAAAATGGTGAGTGCTCCCTCGTTGTCTAGCTAAAGGATACAGCTTAAACAGTGTGTGTTTTTTCCGCTAGGCTGTAGAATTAGTATTCCCACCTCATGTCTTTGGAACACTTGATATTAAGCCAGGCAAGAAGGGGAGAAATTCGAAAACGATCTTGTGAGCATTGTACGTGCGGGATTTTGGGACTTCGTTTAGAAGCTTCTTAGAGGGAAGACCCACCAAGAGGTTGGCTAGGAGATTGGCTCATTAAGTGTAAAGGTGTAAGTGTAAAGAATATCTTTGCCTTCATGCATAGAAAGCTTGAAAAAACATAGCTACAAAAGAAATGATAACTTATGTTGTCAGGATTTGATAGATCTGGGTGTTCATGTATTAGTGGTTGATAAAAAAAAGAATGGCAGGGAAACCTAAAAATAAAGCTCTAGACAAGATGATGAAGCAGTGGGGCGAGATTTTGGCAGAAAAAGCAGAAATCCTTGAAGGAATGCATGTTCCTCAACATTTTGTGAACACAGTAGGTACATTCACCTGGTCCCTCCAGTTGCTGGAAATGGGCTAAACGTAACAGTGGCTGGCATGACCCTTAAATTAAGCCAAAAAGTAATGACTCTTGATTCCTCAGTCATGCTACTATACTGACAGGAAAAATCTTTTTGGCTTGTGAATTGTATAGACAAGTAGTGTTCCACCCCAGCTAACATGTGCAAGTGTTGGCATTTTGCACTCATTTGTGCTAGAATCACACGTGTCGGGCTTTTTGCACAGCTTCAGTGTCGTACAAACAAGCCAACCTGACAGTGCAAGCTGTGTGGTGGAGCAGGTAAGTTTGCAGGTCGTGTGGGAGATCGAAGAGATGAGCTGGTTGGTGAACATCCATGAGGGAAACTTAAGCACTAACAGACATGGGGTGAAGAAAGGGAAATGACACCAAATTTCACTGGTCTATTCAAAATTTTGAACATTCAAAAACTTCAGATGCTTCGAATGATGAAACTTCTTTGTGATTTGAGTAGAGTACACTCTTTGTGAAGCATTCGAAGTTTTGAATATTCGCATGCTTGTAATAAAGTGCCTTTTGTGGTGCCCCAACCTATCCTTAATCTCTTTTTTGTGTGTGTGTGTTGAGGGGGGGACTAGTACTAGCACACACAGGAAAATAACTTGCCAGCACTAGGAATTGAGTTTATATCGCATGAATTCCAAAGCACAAGTCCTAAACCGGTTGCTGGGTGACAGTGCTAATTAGGGCAAAGTTAGAGGTTTTGTGCACGGGTTCGGCATCACTTTGAAGCCTGGGAGGAGAGAGATTCATGTTTTGCATAACTTGCCTTGGGAGGGAATCTGAAGTGACAGCAACTGTGGTGGTAAGCGGTGCAAAAAATGCGACAGAACTGTGATAATTTAGGCTACATTATGTGCATCCTTTCATGATTGCTATAGATGATGCCATTGCTAATCATAATCATTTGTGTGTTCCTTGATGACTGGCCCTGACTCTCTCCATAAATCTCTCCCCCCTCCCCTGTATTACCTTGCAGGATGGTGGCTCCATCCTGTGTGCGGTGGATGACTCGAGCGAGCACACCATCTCCCTGTGGGACTGGCAGCGAGGGGAGCGAGGGGTCAAGATCACCGAGACCAAGGTGCCAGCCACTGAGATCGCTCTCCCTCTCTGCTGCTCTTGTCTTGGCAGTTTATTTGTGTTACACTCAAAAGCCCAGCTGTACTACCCACATGACAAGCATTTAAGTGTTTGCTTTCCATTTTTTTTTAACATTTTTCATGCATCTGTGTGTCTGTAATTTGATTTATTTTGTGGCTGTGAAGAAAGCCCCCTTTCCCCCCTTTACCCCTCCTTTTTTTTTTGTTGCTGCATGCTCGTCATGGTGGGGAGACAATTTTTGACACAATGGGAGTTGTCCCCCAGCCCTCATAGCTACTCCTTGTCCAACTGCTCAGTGGTTGGTAACAGCCCCAGACTGTTCGTGAACTGCAGGATGCTGCTGCCTGTGTGTGCGCGTAGAGTGAGAGAGTGGTGAGCAGGAGCGAGCCAGCCGGCTGATGGTGGGCGTCCTCCCCCCTCCCGTTCACCTTTGTGTCGCAGAGTGCGTCGGAGGCAGTGCTGGCGGTGGAGTTTCACCCGATGGACCGGCACACCCTGGTGACCCTGGGCAAGGGACACATCCACTTCTGGGACATGGAGGGCGGCACCCTGGCCAAGAGGCTCGGCCTCTTCGAGGTGGGCTCCTTTCCCCCCACCCCCAAATCGTGCTGCAGCCAGTGCTTTTATGAAGCTACAGTGCGCACTGAACATGTAGGAAAACCCTGCCTCTGCTAAAAAGGCTTCTGGGAGGTAGTTTGAAGAGCTGTACTTGGTTATATGCATGAGGTGTGGCTCAACTTCTTGACAAAGCGGGCAGTGAATGGACAGGGAACATCTGCTGATTTATTACCACCACAGTTAACCCATTGCAATAATAATATGGCATGTAGTGTGGAGGGGAATTGCTATTTAAACTATTTGAATTTGAAATCTTCTTTTCTCCCGCGTTAAATATCTCTGCGGTTGATCATGCGCACACGTGCTGTCACAGATACACAACCACTGCAGTTTTTTCTGCAAACACAGGCTGGCATGGCTGCAATGTTGTGGCATGTGGGGAGCAGATTGTAGGTGTTGCTGCACAGTGGAAAGCGATGGTGGTGTCAGCACCCGCTTGAAACCACTAAGAATAAACAGAACAACAGAGCAAAGAGAGGAAGTGAGCGTGGTGTGAGTTCTCAGTTTATGCATCAAAAATCACAGCATCTGAGCACGTGTGTGGGATGTTTAACATGCGTGCTGGTGAGGTGGCGTCTCCCTAGTGGATGGCTACGGCCAGTGGGGTTTCTCTCTCCCTGCATGTGTGTGTCAGCAGCCTGTACTCCCTGTGGTGGCTTGCCCCCTCTGTTGTCCTCCTTGCATGGTGTCCTCCTCCCATCGTCTTGCACCCTCCTCCACCTCCCTCTGTCCTGCACCACCACCCTGACCTACTGCATCTCCCTGGCTGGCATCTTCTGCCACCACAGAAGGACAACTCTGGCAGTGGTGACTCTGCTGCTGCTGCTGCTACCTGCACCAGCAGGTATCTGGTGGTGAGTGCACAGAGCCAGTCAATGGAAAAGACCGTTACAGTCACTAAATTGAGCGATACTACAGAGTAGCGCCACTACTCCGGATGGATTCACTGGGCTGAGTGTGTTCTGAAAATGCTGATATGTGGTGCGGCCGTGATGCCATGATATTCTCACGTCGTCAGACAGTAGTTGCTATTTCAAACACATACCGCTCACCGTAAAATTGGGAGATGTTTTAGTGTTCTATGGGCTCGAAATGGCCCTGAAGCTTGCAGGGGTAGATGACAGCAGTGCGAACACTAGCAGAAAATTTAAAGGGAGTCAGAAATGCCCCTAAGTGTGGTTGCCTTTATGTTTAGATTATTTATTAGGTCACGTGGTCATCAGAGGTGAGTGTGAGTGTGTGTGTGAGGGATCAGAATAATGATGATGATGGCAACAGTCATGGTATGTATTAATGCAGTTACCTGGCAGGACTGTGGTTGTTCTGCAGCATTTAAAGCACTTGCCCGAGATGTTCCAGAAAAGCGTCTGTATGTTTCTGCATATTTTTTTTTTTTAATTCCGCTTGTTGCAGCCAATATGCAGTCTAGAGTTGAGTGTTTTCTTGATTTCATTTACCACAGTGTCAAATATGGGCGTGTGAATGTTCAAAACTTTCAAGCATTGAAGCAAATAACACAATGTTCGTATTTGGCTTTCAATCGAATAGCACTATTGGAACATTTAGAGTAAGCTATTTTGAAGTTCAGAAACATGCACCAGCCTTCTCTTTTAGCGAAGACAGGCTTTTCTGCAATGCACTGATGACACGCGGCCAAACGGCAAGAGGGAGGTGCCGTTGTGAAGTGCCTCTCATCACCTTTGCAATGGGCCTACTACACCCTGGTGCTTCTCTTTTTTGTTTTCTGGTAACGTAATTGCACTCAAGCTGCGCGGATAAATGATTTTTAGTTAAGGAAGACAAGCTGCATACTAGCATTGTCCCCAAGGCTTGGCTTTCTGATCATATGATGCGCAATGTTGATATTTTCTTTAAAACTGTTAATGCTGTGTTTTCTTTTCCCTGCATCGAACATAAGAAAAACAATGAGTCGGTCTAGCTTTGTGCTGCTAGACATAGAGGTAAAACTTTCCTGACAAGAAGGCGTTGGCACTGCGGAACTAGCAGAAGTGCATGGTTTGCGCAGTACGGAGCCTGCAGTTTGTTATCAGACAATTAAACCAGTTTTGGTCTCAATTTTTTTTACACATTTAGAGTAGGCATAACGTGCCCTTCTTGGTACCCAAATTAAAGATTATTGTGTGTGCATGCAGGGACATTCGCTGCGGGAATGCTTTCTAAAAATAAGATTTGTCCGTTGTTAATAAAAGGGTACCCACGAGCAAGTGTAAAGTGGGCAAATGATGAGGGTTTGAAGTTAGGTTGGTTTTTCATGGCTTGCGTTGCCCTATGCACTAGAAGTCACATGAACGCATATGAAACTGCTGTTTTTTTTTTTTTTTTTTACGAGCAACGTGTTAATCTCAGCTTGTCAGGATATATAGCCTCATTACACTAATACTGAAATGCGTGTGGTTGAAGTAGCCACGTGAGATGAAACTTGCCCCCATGCAAAATGTAATACAGTAAAACCTCATCACAAGGGATACTCAAAGGTCCCAGGAATCATGTCTCTTGGAACCAAGGTCTCTTGTATGCAGTGTTGCTAACATGGCAAACGTAGGAGAACCAACCAAATTGTTCCCATTCAAATGTCTCTTACAACCAAGTGTCTCTTGTAACAGTGTCTCTGGGAACAAGGTTTTACTGTACATCGTAAATAAAGCTAAAAGCACTGGAGCAGCTTGTGTACGTGTGTTTTATGCCTGAAAAAAATTTTGCAAGCCCTTTCAAACAAGCCTCTTATTTTTCCTCAGGCTATAGTTACTGAATCATGCTTGAAAAATTGTAAATTTCAGTTTTCTTATTGGAAACCGGTCTCTTCAATTTGGAAATATTTCAACAAAATCATTATTTGCTTGGAAACCAAAAGTCAGTATTCACACAGCCCTAATGTCAAAGAATTGCGTGAACTGGCTCTTTTGAAGACGCACCCTCCGTTGTGCTCGAGTAATAGAGCAGTTGTAACGAGCTAGGAATCCCACCTGTCTAATTCCCTGACCCCTTCCCCCATCTCCCTTGCAGAAGAGCAACAAGCCCAAGTACGTGCTGTGCATGACCTTCACCGAGCACGGGGAGCTGCTCACGGGGGACTCCAACGGGAACATCATGGTCTGGCAGAGAGGCGAGTCTGTTTTCATTGTGCATGTTCCAGCAAGGCTTCTTGTTTGCCTTCCCTAAAGACACGATGAAGAGAAAAGAAAACCGGGTTTTATTAGAAGGCACAAGCCATTGGTAGTTCACTAAATGTCATTCTGACCTCGAGGGATGTTGTTTCCACGAAACAAAAGAGAAAACAGGGGGAAAGAAAGATATGGTGCTACATACTGAATAGTTTCTAGGGTATTACCCATGCAGTAGCATTGCAGTGATACAATCAAACGGAACTACAGAGACTCCACTACAATCGTTGAGTCATATTTCTTGGTGGTGGCTTTGGTAGGTGGCCAGCAATTGCTCAAGCAAGGCTCTGAGAGAAAGTGGCTTCATTTGTTTTCCCTGACATCTGGCTTAGTTATGGTGAAGTTTGCATTAAAATTGGAATCACTGTTATTGGAACGAAACAATTTTCTGAATGATGCACGGAAACCTGCATCACTTTTGGCAAAGGAGGTAGGCAGAGGAGGTGAGATGTAGGAGGCACTATTTCTTTCTGGAACTTTCCCTCTTTTATTTTATTTTCTATCCCTGGCAGTAAAGCATGCATGTAACAATGGGCCTAAGTTGGCTGAATTGGTTGCCAGTAAACGTGCTCCTGCCCTGTCAGTTTCTATTGTCATTACTCACCTCTGACTCCAGCTCTGCGAGATTGCAGCAAAGTTAGTGAGCCCAGCAGTAAGCTTCATGCGCAGCAGGCCAGGTTGGTGCACCATCTGGCACCATGTGTGCCTCCTCATCTGTTTCTGCCCTGTGCTTAAAGGGACTTTAAAGGCTGAATGGCATTTTGTTTTAACTGAAAGATCGTACGTTTCGTAGCACTCTCGGCTTTTGTTCGACAAGCAACGATACATTATTTCCTCAGAAATAAGCACACAAAGCTGGCATTTCTCTCTCCTGCTTCTCTCCAATTCTTTTGTGACATAGCCATTGCGTCACAAAGTAGGAGCGTGGCACCGGTATGGTCTAGAGTGTAAACGGTTGGCGCTACACGCTCTCAAACTGGCAACGGTAGCTTTTACACCACCAAGCCATGGCCAACCACCGAGAACATTTCTTTTACCAAGGAGGCTGGCTTTCACTTTTATTGTGTGTCACTGAAGGAACAAGAAATGCTTTTCACCCCTCCAGCGGCTGTTGTGCCCACGTACACCAGACACCCAGACTTCACACTGGACGCGAACGAAGCAGCGACTAGTGCTGTTTCAAATATCACGCAAGAGTGGCTGCCCGGCTAGGCATCGCTGAAGTGGTAGCCTTCATCTCAGCTCGTCTGGCGATCACGTCCATCTCATATTCTTCTCTCACGTGACGCACCGACCTGGTGTGAAATGCACACTCACTTCCTGCAGCCATCTCGAGTAGTCTTCATTGCCAAACTTCAGAGTGGCTCCGCCCAGCCCGAACATAACAAGGGTAGAGCTATGTGTGCACGATTAATGGATTATTTATCAAGAGCGGCTCGCAGATAATGGAAGAGCACAAGTTTGGATCGGTTGGATAACCAGCTTCACTAATTACTTTCATGGGCGATAAGGTTCAAACCGGGCGCAGGCAACATTCGTGCGCGGAGGACGGGTTAGAAGCTCAGGCGGGTCGCTTTAACACCTGCAGTGCATCTACTTTCTTTTCCCGCTTCCTGCCGGAGATATTGCTTGCAGAAGCCTGGGCATTCACTGTGGTGGGTTATTGACTTCGCTGATTGCACAGCGATGCTGTTCCAAAACGAAACTGAAAGCATGGTGGCTGACTTAACAGCGAGAAAAGCAGCCTGCCTCGCAGTGTATAAAGTCCCTTGTCTGTGTTTTCTAAATAAGATGAGCTAACGGAAAGCTTTGATTTGCATTTGTTTCACGTTCTCAACCACTCCAGGACTGTTTGTTTTTGGAAAAACATCTATGGGTTTCTCCAATGAGCTATTGCCATGTGCAAATATTGTGACATCAGAGACCATAGTACCCAAAAGCAAGCGGGGCATGAGCACCCATTTTCAAGTTTCTGACATTTCCTGCCTTATTAAACAACTGCTAGTTGCGGAAATGGTGAACTTGGATTCCCGGCACCCTAATCTACCGATACAGGCCAACTAGTTTCCACCCTTTCTTTAGTGTCCCTTTAACTCAGTTTAACTCTTTCGCTACCGCGCCTATCAAAATCGATCAATTTGATCGATACTTTTGGGAGCGCCTTTTCATAGCGTCCCAGGCGTTTCTCGAACAAGTAAAGCTGTTCAGAGTTAGATCAGAAAATGGCCTTTCAAAATCAGTTTTGTTTTCATTTTTGCAACGCAAACGTGATTTTTGAACCGCTTTTGAATCACCTGGGTGTGGAAAAGGGGCGTGGTCATCGCGCGTCACGGCTACCAACGAAGAATGCGTGCAACTCGTAATTACTCTGCACCAGCGCTTGTTTTTTGCTATCAGGGCGTGAATGGGGAACTAGCAAACGATTTTCAATCGTCAGGTTCGCGCTCTGACAGTAATAATGTCAGAAATTGGCTGAAAATGTCAAACAGTGCCTGGTTGCAAAGCTACTTTATGATTTTAGGCAGTTTTATTGCCTTTGCGCAAGTTGTTCTAAGTACTGTGGTAGTTCTACTTACCCCAGGACCATTCGCAAACAGTTTACAACAGTTTCAGTTTCATTTCTGCATCGCGAAATTCATATTTAGCGCTACTACGCAGTTACCCAACTTCAAGGCTACCTGCCATGGCGCGTGAAGCATCCGCGACTGATCCTCGAACAAAGCACGGCGCTCCTGATTTCCCCCCACCCTAACCCGATTTCTGCGATAAGAACTTCAGATGCAAGTCAAAAGGTCACACCCAGTCGCCAGATATCTGTTCTGTCGGGGACAGCGCTTCAAACCGGTCTTACACTGCCAGCTGTTCGCCTTCCAGTTCGTTTCCATGTGAGGGTATATCCAGGTGTCTAATGTTGCTGCTTAGTTGAACTGTCTATTCGGACGGAGTCTCTGATAAGTTTTTGTACTGTTTCATTTGAAAAATGGTAGGTGGCGCTGCAATAGAGGAGGCTTGTGCTGATCTTTTTCAGCGCGCAACTGCTACTCGGCCAAAGATCGCAGGGCATGATTCTAGCTCATCGTACCTCATTTTTGCGAGCAAGGCTACAATTGAGAGTAAGATGATGATGATAAAGCTCAGTTTTATGTTTTGAGAGATAACTGATCGTGAACGACAACAAGCATCAGCCACGGCGTTCCGTTTTCAACTTCATGCATGTTTTTTTCCGCATCGCGTGCTTGTCCCAAATATTGTGCTCGCTGTAAATGCAAAGTCAGCTATTGACAAGATGTTTTTACGTTATGTGGGGGCAAATTGGTGCCTCTGATAACGTCAAACCGCCAGATTTATTCCAGAGAACCACCCAAAATTGCACATTTTGAATTAGAGGTTGGGCTTCACCGCATGACACGAGCACCGTGCGTGCTAACATTTTTTTTTTATATCTGAAAAACTGTTCCGCGCAAGTCGACATTTTTTTTAGGGTGTTTTTTTGAAATGTTTCCCTACAAAATGTATATTCCAATTTTTTTCTACTACCGGTGGTTTGATATACACAACTCCTTTTTTATCATTTTTTTCGACAACTTGACAAAAATTTTGATTTTGATATTTTTTTTCACAACTATGATTTATGAAAACCTTTAAAAAACTGGTGTTATTGGAAAGGCCGTTAAATATTCTGCATTTTGTGCCCCTGCAATTAGTGCCTAACCAATTTTTTAGCAGAAAAAAAATTTTTTCTTCGACCCCTAAAAATTGGTCAATTTTCTGCGGTAGCGAAAGAGTTAAGTGCCTTTGGTTGTTTTGAGGGTGAGCATATCCTTCGTTGTGTGTTGTAAGTGTTCACATGAGACTCGGGTGGACCACAACACTGTGTGCTACCCAACGTCTACCGTTGAAGCCCCCGCTGTGCTTTCAGTGCCCCAGTGCGCTTCAACAGACATCAGTGGATGGAAAAGGTGTTTGGCACATTGCACTGCGGAGTTTTCTAACTCGCCCAAAGGGCCGGTGCCACTACATATACATTTGTCTCCGACACGCCAACCCCCCCCCCCCCCCCCCCCCCCCCCTCTCTCTCTCATCAATTGCAGGCTCGAACAAGGTGTGCCGCACGGTGGTGGGCGCCCACGACGGGCCCCTGTTCTCTATCTGCGCCATGAAGGACGGCACTATCGTGACGGGGGGAGCCAAGGACCGCAAGGTGGTCCAGTGGGACGCCAACCTCTCCCGCACGGGACAGGAGGCGCGGGTGAGGAACACTTCTCGGTGCTGCGTGTTGTTAACAAGGGCGTGCTTACCGTACCGTGTGTAAGCATGACTTCGCTTCAGGTTCGGGAGTGCCTTAGCTACGCACAATCTCGGTAACAGGGCTTTATCTGGATGACCTAATATTCCATCCATTTGGGGCACTGAAGGTTTGTGGTAGAGGAACAGGGCCCAGCCAGTGTCTCATTGATGCGTGGATGCTTTTTCAGCCTGTGGGTTAGCTTCAGTTCTTGTTGGCCTCTAACACTGATGGCATCAAAAAAAAATGTTAAACAAAGGACCACCTTGTTAGGACAAGGTTTCAAACTATTTGGATGTGGAAGCAAGAGCTACGTATGTGTCTGTATAGTTTCACCAGTGCACGAGATGAGTGTACTATTTCTTTTTTGGGGGGCGGGCTATAACTGCTTTGAGAGTGTACCATATTGCAGTAGCCCCAATGAGAGGACACACACCAGCCAAGAGCTGTGAAGTGTAATTTGTCAGTGTGTGTGTAATCTATTTAGGTAGTAGGTGTTTGCTAATTGGCACACCTATTACCTAAAAGATGCTCGCTTGTCCTGTTGTCCACCAGTACGTCCTTGAGCGAAACTCAAGTGTTCCTCCATTGTTAGCCTTCTCTCCATTTCTGAGAGTCGCAAATTTTGGCTAACGTGCGTGTTCCTGCCCAGCTGCCCGACATGGCGGGGGGCATCCGGAC
This sequence comes from Haemaphysalis longicornis, assembly GCF_048455015.1. Lineage (NCBI taxonomy): Eukaryota > Metazoa > Arthropoda > Arachnida > Ixodida > Ixodidae > Haemaphysalis > Haemaphysalis longicornis. Next base: position 37,128 of record NW_027526368.1, read on the forward strand.
GCTGGCCCAGGGCAAGGGCAGCCTGCTGCTCATCGGGACCACCCGCAACTCCATCCTGCAGGGAACCTTCAGCCTCAACTTCTCCACCGTCGTCCAGGTGGGTCAACAAACAACTTCCACCGCCTTGAGACACCTACACATCGCAGCACTAATAATCTCCTTGTTTATGAGTGGCTACAAAGATCGCATGTGTAGGCTCCTATTTGGCTCTCTTACGACGCAAGTGCACTGGGCATATAACTGTTTCGAAGTAGACAAACCGCCCCCCTGTGTTGCTAAACCTCGCCTCCTCCCCCTCCCAACAACCAGGGCCACACGGAGGAGATATGGGCGCTGGCGGTGCACCCGACGCAGAACCAGTTTGTGACGGGCGGCTACGACTGCCAGGTGCACCTCTGGGACACCCTCTCCCACTCGGTCGTCTGGAGCAGGGACCTGGGGGTGAGTGAGAGGTAGAGGGAAGGAGGGAGTGCTTCCGCCTTGTTTCGTTCTTTTCCCGGCACTGTGCGCGGCATTTAGGGTAGCTAAGCCTTCGCACATGTAACAATCAGTGGGCTGCTGTGTTGGGACGGTACGAAGCACTGTACGAGGCACTGTGTCGGAGAGGCTGAACATAGAAATACAAGAATTGGGCTAGGATTGCCTGTGAAGGAGTTGGTGAAAACGTGAAATGTGTATGAAGCAGTGAAAAAATGGCAAAGTTGTTTGGTAGAACCAAAATTCTGTGCATGAGATTGCATCGCAAACTCCTGGACACGCGACCCAAATCGGCAACAAAAGTGCTCACAGCCTAAAGAAATACTCACTTGAGGCTCAAAGAGCAGTGCAAATTCAATGGAATTCAAATCAGCATCAACAACTGGGGCCACAAAAGACAACACATGGCACTGACTAGCAACTGCTGGTTTATTCACAGGCTGGGGAATAGTACTATATATTAAAGGAAGAGAGGGAAGGAAGCTGAAAAGAAAGCACGACTTGCAGGAGTGAATACGAAATACAACAATAAATGAGCCATACATGTGGCAACGAACTGATTACGTAAGCATAGCGTTGGTAAGTTTACCGAGTGAGGAACTGATTTCCTGAGGCAAGAAAAACTGGAACGACATGGCTTGTCTGTCATTGGTTGCTTGGCTTGCTCAGCCTTGCTTCGTGGTGAGCAAACAGTCTACCACCTACATTGGCACACTCCCTTCTAAAGTGCAGTCCACTTATAAGGATACCTAAGAAGGTGGAAGTTTTCAGCGTCATAATCAACCATTGGTGTATCTGGAGCAGGCGTAAAAAATTCTCTCATACAAAATTGGTGCGCACCATCACAGGGTGGACATCATTGAAGAAGGGTTCAGAAAAGCTTTATTTTCAGATATAATGAGGCCAAAATCACTTCTGATTGGACTTCCTAAAAAAATCCACGATCTCTATTTGCTTTTGCTATTGGCACTGCTTAGCGTTTACTGCATGCGTCAGCTCCGGCTACTGAGTACACGCTGGTGGCAGTCCCTTTGAGTAATAGGAAGTTACGGATCAGCCGAGTAATTGGCGACGTTCCTTGTGTCACTGCCAGTAGCTTGGCTGAGGGAACTCGCCCTGTACATATTTCCCCTAACCTTCCTGTCGGTTGTGCAGGAGCAAGCGCAGGCGGCCTGCTTCTCCCCCGATGGCAGCGTGCTGGTGCTGACGACACGGACGGGCCGATGGAGCGTGGTGGACTCCTCCACGCGGCAGCTCTACTCCATGCACACCGACGGCACCGAGCCCATCGACGCCGTGGCCTTCTCGCCAAGTGAGCACGCCCACGGGGGCAAGGGTGGTGGGAACCGAGGGAGAGAGGCCGAGGGGGACTTTGGGGAGATTGGCTTAACATTGAGATAACTTGTAATGTAGTAGTAAACTGATACCGTGCGGCTTTTTGACTTACAATATCGGCATCGCCGCGGACGGTCTACAGGGATTCCCTAAAGCCATAGGGATACATGGGAAAAATGAATGCCGCCTGACTGATTCTCGGGGAGTCGGCAGTGAGTGTGAGACTGATAATCAAAGAGCCTTAACATCTGATTAAATTGCCCCACTGATGTTGGCGGTGTTCTTGCACAGGCTGGGCGTATTTGGAAAAGTGGAAAAAGTGAAGTGGCTTTTGTCACTGATGCTGCTTGGATAAGTTTTGACGGTGGTACCAAAATGTGCCAAATTGTGTGCTAAGTGCTGTTCCCAGGCAGTTTTTGTTTACCAAAGTCTGTGAGTGTTTTTGGGCATCACATAAGTTCACTCTCCTCCAGTCTTGATAATAAAAGAAAGTACATTCATTTGCTGAGGAAAGAAAATGTGATTTGGAAGTTGTGCTTTGCAAACGGTTCCAAAAGCGCGCTATGACATATTCCTGTTTCGTCGCTACTGCAAATTATGCAGGTTGTAGTAGTACCTCTAATGCTATCCAAACAGCTGGGCAGTTTGAGCTTGAAGTTAGCACGAAGCTCACATTTGATGCTGCATTTTGTTTAACGCCAGGGTTAGCAGACACGACTGCTGTCCAAAAGCACAACTGGGTAGGTCATTACTGGCTTGCATGCAGGCTCACAGCTGTATGTTTACAGCGTGAGAGAGTGAAGCGGTAATTTGCATTTCATTCCATGATAATCGCCGCAACTTCCTTTGTGTGTTTCCCCAGTCTTTGTGGCATTTGAAACTGTTGTAGATCATTTATTTCTCTGTTGCACCAACCCTCAGTAAATTTTTTTTACTGGAGGGGGTTGAAAGGATAAATAGAATAACCTTAAACATCTCGTTGCACACGGATTGTGAGAGAATACTCTTGGAGACACAGGCAGCATTAAGCAGTGAACATGACTGTTTCCATACTGTTCTTACAAACCCTGGTGCGCTGTTGCAGATGGCCAGCTGCTGGCCCTGGGTTCGCGAGACAGCTTCATCTATGTGTACCAGGTCAGCGAAGAAGGACGCAAGTACAACCGCATCAGCCGCTGCTCGGTGAGTCGGGGGAGGGGGGATGTGTTCACAGTGCAAACTCAGATCCTGTGGCAGCCAAGTGCAGTGCTCACTTCTTTGCACCGCTCAGTATTGTTCGAACAGTCAAGTACGTAGTGTGTTGTCATTTAGGTTTTAAAAGCTATTAAAAAAATAAGTTTTATGAGCCTCATTTTTCTGCAGCAGATTAAATCAGAGGAAATGTGCTACACCAATGTTTTGACGAATGGCTGATACACTTTTTTTTTTCTATTTGTATGCAACACAAAACCTAGATCTGTTACTTCCTTTTTGTTTTTCTTGACCACTAACATTTACCGACTTGGTGGCTGACAGTACCAGCATTTCAGTGAACAAGCATGAGGCAAACCTGAAATGTACTGTGAAAGCTCTTTTGAAACCGTCTGAGCTTCTCCTGCCTTCTTTTGGAGGAGGGGGGGAGCAATGAGCATCTCTTCACATTTTGCTAAAAAAGGAGGAGTACAGACAAAATTTAGCAATATACATTATATCCTGATGCATTTATAAATTGTCATTTTTTGTTCCTCCAAAATAATCTTAGTTTAATTTAATGGAAATCACAGTTTAACCAGGTCTTTTCCTGTAAGTACAAATACATTGTACTGAGCTTAGACTGTAATCATGATTGCACCTCTTGTGATATTGGCTGCAGACAGTGGCTGTAACGTGATGGTTGCAGGAAAATATTTTCACCTTGTTCTTGAACCTTGTAATAATGACCGCAGTTGAAGTGCAGTAGTTCCGCTACATGACAGACCAAGGTAGTAAGTCAGGGCGGTCATTTTGTGTCACCTGTGACTGTGTATGTGTGCTGCTTTGACACTTTGGCTGCTGCATGCGCTGCTATGGCTTTCTTGCTGAGGCACTTTTTCAAAGCCCTTCAAGGTCCTGGTAGTTGCATTTTGTGGCAACTCAAATGGCTGCTACTTGGGGATTATTCTAAAATTACAAAATTGTGAAGGAGTTGATTGTGCTGAAAGGTGAATCTGAGAGACCTCTCACTAGTAGGTTATGCCGCCACGCAGGGCTTTTAAAACTATGTGAAATCTCCTGTGTCCAGAAAGAAATACAGAGACATGCAGCAAGTAACAGCTTGGAAACTGCTGAATAGAGCCGAATTAAACGAATGTGGCCTTGCCCAGGCTCGAGCCCAACTTTCAGCTAAGAAAGTGCAAGAAGTTTTGGGGTGTGGGGTTAAGGGAATGCCACAACACAAATGTATCGAAAGTATGATACCGTATTTATTCGAATCTAGGCCGGCCCCGATTCTAAGCCGACCCCCGAAAGTCCGAAGGCGCGAAAAAAAAAAAAAAAACTTACCTCGAATGTAGGCCGAACAAAAAGGCGAGGTCAGCGTTCACAAAAAGAAAACACGTTTATTGAACATGAAGATGCGGTGCTGGAACTCAATCAGTTTCTCTTCAAAATCACCGGGCAACTTCTGGGCGATTGAGGTTCGACGACAGAGGCTAAAGCCGAAGTGCTTCATGAATTTCTGTAGCCAGCCCCGACTGGCTTTGAGGTGTGCCCGCGATAAGCCTCGACCCCTTAAAAGCTCCCTTGCTTTTGCCTGGAGCACTTCTGTCGTTACTGGAAGGGCAGCTGCTCGCTGCGTCTGAACGAAGTCGGCCAATGCCATCTTCAGTTCATGGTGACGGCATTCTCGTGGTCCGGTGATTGCCAACCTCGTTGCGGCGCACGCAAATATCCTCTCCCGTTGCGTCCTCCAACGACGGACATTTTTTTCATCCACGCCGAAGTCCCGCCCGGCTTGAACGTTCAACGACAACTCCGCAGCTAAAACAACTTTTCTTTTAAAAGCGGCACTATAATGGCACCACTTCTTTTTGCGCTGTCAAAACCAAACGCCACACCGCACGCAGGCCACTATCTGCACAATTCAAAATGGCGGCCTATGGCCCTTAATGGCTACTGGCTCGTCTAGTAATGGCTACAATACTTTCTTTTCTGGGTGGCGCTAGCTGTGCACCACTTCACTTGGAAATTGGCGCGTATTTCAAAATCCTCAAATCCAAGCCGACCCTGGAGTTTGATATATCAGTATTTCAAAAAAACTATCGGCTTAGATTCGAATAAATACGGTAGATCTTGTTGGTTGACATTGCACATTTATGGGAACCTCGTTCAAGGTTTCACCTGTTACATTTAAAATGCCGTTCAACGTCCCATTTATGGCACATTGAGGAACTTTGTTCAAAGTGTTGTTTTCATTGCAGTTAAGGTCCTCATTGGAGACTTTTGCGGCATGTCGTTCCCTGTTATGGTACCCTCAAGAAACTTAGCGGCTTTGGCTGCAAAGCAAATTCAGCACACTGCGTGGCGGCTGGTAACACGTGCGCTGAGTCCTTGTTTGAAAGTGCCTCTCTCTCTCTCTTTCTCTCTCTGCACTGTTTCCTGCTGTTCCGAGTGCACTCTTGCCTATCTGGAAGACAGCTGCGTGTTGTGCCATGCTGCTCGTTCTGTGCACTCACCAGCCTCCGTCTGTTCTTCTTCTCTTCTCCTGCTCTTCCCTTTCCTTCGGGTCTTTCCTCCTCTCCCCCTCGCCTCCACTGAAATTGCGCGATCGCGTAACTGCCCCTGTTGTGGGCATTGTGGGAGCCTAGAAGCCTCCTCCCCCTGCTCCTCCTCCACGGGACCAGGAGGCAACGCGACGGCCCCCTACCACCCTATGGGTATGCCTCCGCATTAAACCTTCTCTGGCTGCCACCACTGCACCATCTTTCTCATCTTTCTGGTCCTTGTAGCTCGTCCAGGGTCACGGTATCTAGCCATCATTACAGTAACGCTTATTACAGCATCATGCACCCGTACAGTGGCTTTGAAAAGGTCACCGCTTCCCCTGGTCAGGATTGAACCTGGGTTCCTCGCATTATGAAGCTAATGTCTATACCATTGCGCCACAGAGGCACAGGTTACTCATATGCAAAGTGTTGCGGGTGGTCTTTGTGCTGTGCTGTGCTGTTGCCACGGACACTGCCGTTGGCTAGGTTGCAAATGAGTACGCAGTAACATAAAGTATGGAAAGAGTAATGAATTAATGCATTAATTAGCCCAAATTGATGAAAACTCAATCCAGTGTCTATAGGCATTTTCAGGGGCTGCGGCACCCTCTCTTGACTACTTTCAGTGTCTACGCCGGGCTGATACTGAAACTCCCCAATAGAGGGCGCCACAGCCCCTCTGGTGACTCGCTGGTGACTCTGGTGACTCTACACTTGACAATTTTCGCGTTGAGTCGAACTGCTTTAATTTTTTTCGCAGTCTTCTTTCTTTTCATCAAGTTCTCTTTCCTTGCTTCTCCCTTCTGGTCTTGTGCGCTGCATTAAATTGGCACCCTCTGACCACAGGTTTGTCAGGCATGCAGTGAGAGCCATTTCAAGATAGGACAAGTTCTGTTCAGTGCTTTGGAAAACTATCCACCTGAAAACAACAGAGTCCGTAATTTGGAGTCTACAGTGCCCCGTTGAAAAAATATGAAGCTGTGTAACCATCATGGTAAATGACGCAAAGTTTGGTGTGCGCAACGTTACCGTTACTTTTCTTGCAGCTAATTGCGTACCCAACTTCACGGCTGGCTCTCACACTGTGTCGCTATTAATTAAAGAGTATGGGCAAACATATGCCACTGCATTGTTTAGAGGCTGAAAGCAATGGTGGCCCTTCCCAGGTTCCATTCGCAATGAGTCTCAGAGTACCTGCAAGTTCTTCCTGTTCGCTACTGCCTTGGGAAATCAAAATTTGCACAGTGCAGGCAACTTTCTTTTTTGTCTTGTGGAATAGTAGTTGAGCATCTTCAACTGCAAAAACTCTGGCCCTATGCCCACATCAGATGCAATAAGGTTTCTGCCGGCTGCTTTTAGAAACAAAAGTTTCACAAAAGTTTATTGCCCACCTTTTGGGCAAGAAAAATCAGAGCATTGACTTGTGCTTGCCCGTACTCTTTAACTAAGAGCAACACACAGTGGGAGCCACTTTTTCTTGTAAAAGGCAAGGTGCTTCTACAGAAGTTGGACGGCTGCTATGAACATTTGCGTGAGGCAACAAGAGGGCATCGCTCATCGGCCTTAAACATGGTGACGGGCAGTAGGGATTCTTGCAGTAGCAGAAGCATGTTTGTCTAACAAAAAAAAAGAAAGAAAGAAAGCAAAACAAAAACAGACCTTCTCCAAGTGGAGAAATAATTGTACTCGCAGTATCCTGTTGCCTGGTGATAAATGCTGTTTCAAAAATGCATACTTGTCCATACAAAAACCAAAGGAATCCCAGCTTGGAAAATTTAAAAAATGCGACTTCAGTATTTCCCCCGATACTCAAGCATATCACCTACATTGTGAAATTTAAAATATTTTATGTTCTAACAATCGAGGAAAAAAGAAAAGACTGTGGTGATTTCTCTCACCAAACTTTGGCATGGAAAGATTTATTTGCAATCTCAGCTGTGCATGGCTGCTCTTGTGTTTCGCACTTCGCACTAATTGCATGGTATTCCTTTTCACGCGTTCCCATTGAAACGACTTGCCCTGCCGTGTTGAGGTGTTGATACGAGTCCTGTCAGAGCACTTTTGTTGCTGCAACCAGAACACTTTGTCCCTTCATTTTGTTGGCCAAGTGGGGAACCCGCATTAATGAATGGGTGTACTACTCTTTCGTGCCCTCCCCCGCTTTACACCAGGGCCACTCGAGCTTTGTGATCCACCTGGACTGGGCTGTGGACAGCACCTACTTCCGCTCCTGTTCCGGCGACTACGAGCTCCTCTACTGTGAGTTGCCACTTACGGATGGGGGTGGGAGAGGAGGGGAAGCAGGGCTGAAATGGGCTGGGTTTACCCACCACGCCTTGCAGTCTTGGTGAAGTACCGTATTTACTTGCATAATCCTCGCACTTTTTTTTTTCGGAAAAGTCAATGCGAAGTTAGGGGTGCGAGAATTATGCGGGGGAAAAAAATACGGTGCACAGTGTTGCCAATTTCCCTTCTGCCAATCCCGCTAAATGTAGCGGTCGTTTTTTGTATATGTAAGCTCAGTGTTGCCAACAGCAGCTATTTCTTTTTATTTTATAATTTACAACGTAAACAGTATCCCGTCGATCAGCAATCATGAAATTGCTGCCTTTGCTTTCTGGCGCGCGCCCTATCTCGTCGTCGTCATGTGCGTGCCCTACTTGTGAAGCTCGACAGTAACGCACGTTGAAGTCGGTGACGCCGAAGTGCCTGCCTGCGGCGCGGTTGCCGTGTTCGATCGTGTACTCTATCGCTTTCAATTTGAAAGCGGCAGTGTAGCTGGCGTTCTTCCCCATGGCGAAGCGGCGCCAAGCACAAAACAAAGAGATCAAAAAGTTCTCAGAATGGCAGCGAGCTATCCACCACTGACGCGAGTGACTCACTGACTGCTGCCGCTCAACGACGGGACCACGACGGCGACACGACAGTGGGCTGCGCGAACACCGTCTAGTTGCGTGCACGCGAAACCGGCTCAAGGACGGTGTGAGTAGCGCGTTAGGGCGCCTGTTAGGGAGTAGCCATGCAGGTTGTTAGGGCGCCTGGATGGCCTTGGATACACAGCGCTCTCCGCCGAACGGAGAGGCGGTGGGGGAGGGCGCGCATTGGAGAGCGTGTGCACCATGCGGGTTTCGCGAGCAGGCAACTTTCACCGCTGCAAAGTTGGGGGTGCGAGGATTATGCGAGGAACCAAAAAATCCAAGTTTTGGTGGCTCACATTAGGGGTGCGAGGATTACGCGAGTGCGAGGATTACGCGAGTAAATACGGTACTATTGAACTGTATAGCTAAAGAAGCCCAGTACAGAAGGGCAGTGAGACAGACGCCAGGTAGGCTCTCGGAATGCTAAGCTGCCCTCTTGATTGTGCTCGTATTCTTGGCGTAATTCTGGTTTTTCTCTGCGTACCGACTTGCCTAGTGAGGTGTTTGATCACGAGCATCCGCCCTTCCTCCTCTCATCCTTCCCCCATCCCTCCCTTCATGTGTGTGCAGGGAACGCCCTGGTGTGCCGGCAGGTGACCAACATGTCCATCACGCGGGACCTCAAGTGGCACACGCAGACCTGCACCATTGGCTTCAGCGTCTTCGGTGAGAACAGGAAGAAAGAAAAGCTGCTTTGAGGGATGCACATATATGTCTCTGCATGAATTGGTTGTATAAGCAGCCAAGTGGGCAAGACAGCTAGTCTTTCGCACCGAGTGTAATCGCACAAGAAATAAACCTTTTTGTAGGCAACCCTCACGTCCCTCCAACATGGCCACATTAAAAAGGTGAAAGTGATGGCAGTCATAGCATGGTGTTAAGCTGGAAATTGTCCCTTGTGCCAGCGACAAATCTTCAGAGCTGCAAGGGGGTCTAAACCTTCTGGCTCAATGTTTCATGAGCAATGGTAGATTTTAGAGAGCATGTTTTTGTTAGAGCCTAGGCATTTCCTCTCCAAGGTGAGGGGTAGCATAAGTACCGTCATCATGGTATTTGTTTCAGACGAAGACGTAAATGGAGGTGCACTGTGGCAAATTTTTAGCATTCACCCTTGCATAACTTGCTAGGAGCTTGTTGCATAAAGAGGTCAATGCCAATTGGACTAGTGTGTGTGTCCTGGGAACACAAACTCTGGGTGCCAATGTGCAGCCTGAAAGCTGATTGCCTCGAGTGGCAAAGCTTGAAGTAAGAGATTCCCACCTGGTTTATAATGCTGAATGCTCCCAGCACACCACTCGCTCTCAGAGCTTCCCAACTCCACTCTCTGTGTGCTTGCTGCCGTATGGCCTCAAAGCTCTGACCCATTAAAGGGTCCCGGCAACACTTTCTTCAACTTTTTTATAAATCCTAAATGCTTTCAAAACATTGTCAAGAAACACATCCAGTACTTAGATTGGGGGGTCGCAATTAAAGTACCTCAGACAAAAATTACTGCTCTATGCCCATCAGATAACTTTGAAACTTGTTCAAGAAAATTTTCTCCGTTTCCCGGTCTTGGCATTCTTCAAGCACTCGAATTACGTCATTACAGCAGTGTAGCAGCTATTGGCTGCCTTTATTTCAATGTCGGCAATAAACGGATTCAATAGCCACTTTAAAAAAATTTGCCACAAAAGCAAAGTAGAAATGGAGGGCGTACCTGCTTGCGACCAGCAAATTACGCTGTGCTGGCAATAACTAGCTTTTGCAGTGCTCCCAGGTGTGAAGGAAAGAGTGAAAGTGTTTGTCGAAAATGTTGCAGAGTCCCTTTAATGATGCATCCACACCCTTCCTTCTCTCGTGGCAGGCATCTGGCCGGAGAATGCGGACGGCACGGACATCAACACGTGCGCACGCTCCCACTCGTGCCGGCTGCTGGCCACAGGGGACGACTTCGGCAAGGTCCGCCTCTTCGCCTATCCCGCCTCCGAGCCCAAGGTGAGCGGGACGCACCCTTCCTTGGCCACTCTTTTTGGTTGGGTGTGCTGTAACTCCGCCTACCGTGTGTAGATGGCAAGAAGGTACAGGGCTCAGGGTATAGCGGCACAACACATGTTGCAGTTTAAGAAAGAGATACAAAAGTAGGTAGCTCTCAAAGAAGCGCCTTCGGAAAGTCTCACGTTGATGCAATCTGCCTTCCTGTCTGCTACCTTGTGGAAAAAGAGGAAAAAAACATGAATCCCATGCCAAATTTTTGCATGCAATGTTGTTGGCTGAACACAGGTGGCCTTTGTAACTTCTAGCCTTCTGGTTACTTTGCAATGTTGAAACTCCTGGTGTCTTCTCCTTTGCATGCACCTACACCTAAGCACTACAGTTTATACTTTTTTGTTGCATTCGCCTGGGCGTAGAAGTAAAATTTTGGGTTCTGCTGAGAGACACTTTGGCAAATAACTTTCAAGACCATTGGCTCTGCTACCAAGGGGCTGTGCCAACAGCTGTAGCTGCTTGCTGTGTCATGCCCATAGTGCTGTAGTTGTGTGTGAGTAACTGAAGGGGTTGTGGAAAACTGAGTTTCAGGCTAGATAGGCTCTATTGTAAGAATACGGCATATGCCAGTTAGAGGAGAAACCCCACTCAGGTTAGCTGGGGTATTCTTAAAAAAAAATAATTTGACAACATGGTCAGTAGCCTTTTTTGAAGGCCCCCCCCTCTAGTGAGAAACTTTTGGCAGCCTGCTCAAACTGGAACGTACCAGTGAAAGCTATCACAAAAATGGTGGGGTTTTCTGTTTTCAAGAAAAACCGGTAGCCATTGAAACCATTATATGTAATGATGAGTGCCTGAATTTGACAGGGAAGTCAAAAATATGTTTTTTTTTAATTAACATGCAAAATGTATTCAACAGGGTGGAAGGCAAAGGGTGACAGGATGATGACATACCATACCATCGAGTTTTTGCTCTGTCAGTACATGCCGGCAAAAAAATATTTGTCTGTTTGCGGTTTTAACCTTTGGAGCACTTCAGAAAGGTTTGGAGTTCAGATAGTGCCATTCAAATTTTGGAGCCAAGCAGGATATTTCACTTCAATATTCTCTAGTTCGAAATGTTCGCACAGCCCTGTAACGTACCAAGCATGGGTTCTGCGGGTTGGGCTTTCCTGAGTGGCTGTGGTGTCATGTGGAAAAATTAACAGAAGGATTTGTGCATGCAATTAACTCTTTCGCTGCCGCCGGAAAATTTACCAATTTTAGGGGTCCAAGAAAACTTTTTTTTTTTCCTGCCAAAAAATTGGTTAGGCACTAATTGCAGGAACACAAAATGCAGATTATCTAACGGCCTTTCCAATAACACCAGTTTTTAAAAGGTTTTTATATATCATAGTTGTAAAAAAAATATCAAAATCAAAATTTTTGTCAGGTTGTCGAAAAAAGGGATAAAAAAGGAGTTGTGTATATCAAACCACCGGTAGTAGAAAAAAATTAGAATATACATTTTGTAGGAAAACATTTCAAAAACACGCCCTAGAAAAAATGTTGACTTGCGCACAACAGTTTGTCAGATATAAAAAAAAAATGTCAGCATGCACGGTGCTCGTGTCATGCGGTGAAGCCCAACCTCCAATTCAAAATGTGCAATTTCGGGTGGTTTCCTGGAATAAATCTGGCGGTTTGTCATTATCAGAGGCACCAATTTGCCCCCACATAACGTAAAAACATCTTGTCAATGGCTGACTTTGCATTTACAGCGAGCACAATATTTGGGACGAGCCGCGATGCGGAAAAAAACATGCATGAAGTTGAAAACGGAACTCCGTGGCTGATGTTTGTTGTCGTTCACGGTCAGTTATCTCTCAAAACATAAAGCTGAGCTTTATTATCATCTTCTTACTCGCAATTGTAGCCTTGCTCGCAAAAATGAGGTATCATGAGCTAGAATCGTGCCCTGCGATTTTTGGCCGAGTAGCAATTGCGCGATGAAAAAGATCAGCACAACGAGCCTCCTCTAATGCAGCGCCACCTAACATTTTTCAAATGAAACAGTACAAAAACTTATCGGAGTCTCCGTCTGAATAGACAGTTCAACTAAGCAGCAACATTAGACACCCGGATATACCCTTACATGGAAATGAAGCTGGAAGGCGAACAGCTGGCAGTGTAAGGCCGGTTTGAAGCGCTGCCCTCGGCGGAACAGATATCTGGCGACTGGGTGTGACCTTTTGACTTGCATCTGAAGTTCTTATCGCAGAAATCGGGTTAGGGTGGGGGGAAATCAGGAGCGGCGTTCTTTGCTCGAGGATCAGTCGCGGACGCTTCACGCGCCATGGCAGGTAGCCTTGAAGTTGGGTAACTGCGTAGTAGCGCTAAATATGAATTTCGCGATGCAGAAACGAAACCGAAACTGTTGTAAACTGTTTGCGAATGGTCCTGGGGTAAGTAGAACTACCACAGAACTTAGAACAACGTGCGCAAAGGCAATAAAACTGCCTAAAATCATAAAGTAGCTTTGCAACCAGGCACTGCGTGACATTTTCAGCGGATTTCTGGGATTATTACTGTCAGAGCGTGAACCTGACGATTGAAAATCGTTTGCTAGTTCCCCATTCACGCCCTGATAGCAAAAAACAAGCGCTATTGCAGAGTAATTACGAGTTGCACGCATTCTTCGTTGGTAGCCGTGACGCGCGATGACCACACCCCTTTTCCACACCCAGGTGATTCAAAAGCATGTCAAAAATCACGTTTCCGTTGCAAAAATTGAAACAAAACTGATTTTGAAAGGCCATTTTTTGATCTAACTCCAAACAGGTTTACTTGTTCGAGAAACGCCTGGAACGCTATGAAAAGGCACTCCCAAAAGTATCGATCAAATTGATCGATTTTGATAGGCGCGGTAGCGAAAGAGTTAAGCTGAAAAAATGGTTCATGTTGTGCCACAGTGTCAACGTCTATCCCTGTATCTCAAGTATTTAAAAAAAATTCTGTATGTTGAATGAAAAACTGCGCTATGAATCAAACGGCAGGCACTATTCACGAATTTTCAAACGTTCGCACACCTCTGGAATTCGTCATGGAGGCACAGGGCTCTTATATATTGTAGCATCGAGCCTCAGAGTGGTTCTTCGTCGTCTTCGGCTGTAGCAGAACTGCCGAAGACAACGAAAAACCACTCTGAGGCTCGCTGAGCGAGCCCCGTGGTGCGTGCAGCCAACGGCTCCCAGGAACTCTGAGCGTTCGGGCAGGCATAGCTGCCGCTGGCCCGTCAGCTCCTGACTAGTGTTCCAAATATATGTGTGTTTCTGTGGCTCAGCGTTTTCATTGCCTCGTGCTGCCACAGAATAATCTCATGAGAGATTACCGTAATTACCCGATTCTAACGCGCCCCCGATTCTAACGCGCACCCGATTTTATTGGCAAAAAAAAAATAAAAAACTTGCACCTCCGATTGTAACGCGCGCGGGACTTTGTGACCCGGACAAACGAATGCGAGAGAAACGGGTGATTAATTTCCCGAAGTAATCTCACTCATCTCACTCCTCGTCGCTCTCCGGTGACAACAACATCTCGGCCTCGGTGCCTTCAAGCGCGTTCGCGATGCCACATTTCTGAACGAACGTTCAATCATGGTCTCTGGGATCGTGGCCCACGCCTCGCACGCCTATCCCGAGAGCTTCTCCAGAGGTGCACGCTTCAGCGAACCGCTGTTTTTGAACGCGTGGGAGCTCTGCTGCCATTGCTGTTATCAAGCGCACAAGTGAAACTATTTGACGATTTGTGTGAACTCCGATAGAAAAGCCTAGGCGCCTAGGCTTGCTGCGTCCGAAAAATCGTTGCTAAAAGCTTTGGCGCCTTCTCGAGATGGCGATGGGTGGGACGAATTTTCCGCTGTTTCGGAAGTTTCGGTTTTGTATCTGGTTCTAACGCGCATGCGATTTTTCGGCCTATTTTTTCGGAAAAAAAGTGCGCGTTAGAATCGGGTAAATACGGTACTTAAGTGTTTGGCATTCAGCCTGCTTGTGCTTTTGTCTTTGTGCGATTACCCTGCACGTTCCCTAGTCTCTTACTGTCAAAAGAAAAGAAAGAGACTACAATGGAAAGCTACGCTCTCTCTTTCACTGACGAGACGGAACCTCTTGACACTGTCGCAGTGCCTGAGCCACATGTACGGCGGCCACAGCAGTCACGTGACGGCGGTCGACTTCCTGCCGGACGACAACCGGCTCATCTCCCTGGGTGGGCGCGACTGCGCCGTGCTACAGTGGGCCGTCGTCTGAGACGGTCACGCGGTCGTAACTTCTCCATCGGGACAGCGGGTTCCCCTTCCCCAGTGCGCAAGGCCGTCCGGGAGGACCTGTCAAGAACGAGTGGAAGCGAAAACGCCGTCACCGCTTCTATTCACATCACCTGGTGCTGATGACGCTGTCGAAATCGCGACTGCTCATGTGTGTCCTGAGCTGTCGTGTCGGGGACTGTGGCGTGCTGTAGAGGTGTACACATTGTGGTTGGAAGCCATAACCTTTCATTCTGTAGTCTGCGTGTGAGGGGCAGTTCCTTGAGAAATAGCCCGAGGGGTCTGGTGACAGCTATGCGTCGATCTGGGGAACAGCTTGGGAAATCCTAGGGCTCTCTTCTCCCAAAAATGGCCCCCTGTTCTGCTGGCAGGTATGCAGCTACGATTATCGTTACTTCGCTCTTGTGAGGGTCAAACGAAAGAGATGTCAAGCAGAATTTTAGCATGACAAAAACCTCTGGCTACGCTTACCACACAAGCACACTTCCCCAGCATGTCTCGTAAAAAGAAAAACGCTGTTCTGCCATTCATAGCTAATTCTTGCCCGACCCACTGGAAGCTTTCAGTCAGGTTCATCCCGAGATCCTAAGACGGGGTCATTTTCAATCATGCTACGTTTCGTTTTGCTCAGCGCTGCTCAAGTTGGAGCATCATAATCTTTCACCTTGAGGGTTATTGTGCCGGGCGCACAAATTGAGGAGTCGTCCATTCAGACAGTTCACTGATATTCAACCGTTTGTCTTTGGAAAAGACCACCCAGCTTCAAGTGTGTTACTCTGTGTCTTTGGCAAGCAAGAATGAGAAACACGCGCTTATCAAACACTCTGTGAGCACAGGCGTCAAATTTCCAGTGTCACCTTATTAAGCACGCCAATGGAGCTTGCCTTTTATTAATTATCCCAGGTGGATGCCAGAAAACAAAACATGCTTCTTCCACTCTACAAAAATGTTCTTTTAGCTTGCACATTTTTAGTTTGTAACTTTTGCCAATTTTAGCACTAACTCCGCTAGGCCATGAAAAAAAAAAAACGAGTTTTTCTGTTTATTGGTTCAAGTGCTGCTTTGTGAGTTCCCTAGGAGAAAAAGAAGCTAGGCTGTGCCTCAAAGGTGGTTGGGAGAGATCCATCACCAAAGGAGTGTAATGCCTTTTATTCCCTGCAGTTCTAAGAAAGTAAATGGTGCTTAGGAAGTTCATTAAGGACAGTGACCATCGTGCCGTGATAGCAGCTCTGTTGCCTCCTATTAGAATGGCTGGTTTCATTCTCCAAATTCAGTTTGTGGCAACTTTCAGGCTTGGCTACACTCCGATCTTTCAAGTTCCTTGTGCGTGCAATTGTTACTTTCTGTGTATGTGAATGTCGTCGTACTTCACTCAGTCTGACTTCATGAAAGGCAATCACCGTTGCTGGGCGGGGCCTTAGGCACGTTTGTTGTGAGGTGACTCGAAACAAACAAACAGAAAAACTACGCATAGCCTGCCATTCTGACGACATTGTGAACTGTGTGTTCGAACACTGCAATTGCGCATGAAAGCCATCCATGTTGCCCATTTTAGTGCAGTCCATTTTCATCGCAAGCGTGCCTACCTAATGTTTGCATGTGATGGGCACACATTTCCAGCACAACATGTATGGTGTGTGCAACACATAATACAAAACGCAAGCAAAAGAAATAAGTTCAGACCGTGCTCCTGTCACCCGCATAGCGTTCTCATTGTATCCAATTGCGTGATTAGCGCATGTAATATACGTAAAAAAAAAAAAAGTGCACGTAACACTTGGTTTCTATTTCAGATCATTGCAGCATAAATTCTGCACGTATGCATGGCTGCTGGAGTGTATCACATACATCAGACTGCTTTCATAGAACACAGCATCTTAGGTGGCATTGCATGGCAGGATCCTTAATGCACGTGTCAAGCATCCGCAATAACATGTTTCATAGCTGCAGCAAGCTTTAGAGGAACAGTATGGATTCAGATAATTTAAGATATATATATGAAGGGTGCGATTCTTTAATACAATAAGTTTTCTGGATGAAACTGTGTGAGAATGAGTGTGCGGCAGCATTAAGTTGAAATTCTGAAATGTTAAAATGTTTTGGTCGCACTACTGTCGAGTTTGATGAGGTCCATCACGTCTAAAGGCTGGTCTGTATGTGCACCTTCTTTATTGCGACTGTTCATATCTGTGCTTCATAGCCTTACACATAGTGCGCAGTCATTGCGTCTTCACTCAGTTCACTAGCGTCTAGGACTTTCTGGATTAGTGTTGTAATACGACGCACAGCTGTAATCAGTGCCTCACATCGCATCACACATCACTGCTTAGCAAAACCTGTTTAGGCATTCTGTTTCACGCGTGATCTTTGTAAAATACCAAGTGAGAAAGCATGCCTGTCGCATTCAGATTAATTTGAAACACGTTCTCGAGTTTAGGCCTGAAATTCATGAGACTGTCTCTTGATAGCTAAAACACAACCATCCGCGGGAGGCAAGTGCTGCTATGTGTATGTCTGAAAGCTCGATGTGTGTTGCAGATTCTAAAGTATCCCTCTTGCGTTTAGTTTGGTGGACTGAACAGAGTTTCGGTTATTTTATATTACCCTTTTAGTCCTACATTTGTTAAGTTGATGTAGTACCACGCTTGCAATGTGACATGAAGGTTCTGCAAGCAGTGTTGCAGCAACTTTACATTCATGTACCCCTCTTTGGATAAAACAGTGCAGTCTGGACTGCAGCGCACAAAAGACAGAGGGCGCCACTTGAAATATTTCTCGTGTGCATGTTAATGGTTGGTTGTTTTTTGAGGCAGGAAAGGTAGCCGTACACTGCCAAGCTGTGCGAGATCACTGTCGTGTGTCATGTTTTAAGGCTTTCAAAATAGTGCAGTTTTTTTCTCTCGTTTTCTCGTTAGGTTTGAACCCCGCCTGTTTTCTCGTGAGGTGAGAACTTGCACGTCCGTAGCTACTAGTATTTCCGTCTCTCCATGACTGCAATCAAAAGGGCCCAGCAAAGGAAGCAATACTCTGCAGGCATTTTACGCTGCACGTTATCATCCCGCTTATCTACACGGGTGCTTTTGCCAATAATCCATCCACATTGTGGCTGTCGGATGCCGCGCCGCGTCGCCCTGTGTTTTTCGAGTGCTTGGGCGCGATCCCCATTTCAAACTTCATTTGGGCAGGCATTCCGTGTGAGAGTGTTTATCCATCCACAGCTTGAAAGGAAAGGAGGTTTCGCGTGTTCTGCACATTTCCGTCAACTTCGGAAGCAACTTTTTACCATAGTGAAAGGCTGAAGTCTTTCAGTTAAGTGTTGTAATCGGCTGCTGTTGCCTGGATGTTGTTTTGTGACATCTCTGCGTCGTTATCAAGTGTGGAGTGCCGCAAGGGTGCAGCTTATCACCTCTACTGATTACTCTTCCGGTTGAGCTACCTGTTGGTCTGAGGTGGTGCAACAGTCTTAAGGACCTCGAGGCTTTATTCAACTGTGTGTGCAGTCCAATCTGTGTATTCCATGAGTGTGCCTGTGTGTGCATTGTAACGAAAAAGTGTGCGCTGAGTGTCTGTGTGCATGCACGCACGACTTGCATGAAGTTAGGGTACGTTATCTCAGAGCTGTTGTAAGTACGTTTCTTCCACCCACACTGAACACCGGTGATTTTTTCGGAGTTAGCTTTTAGAGTTCATATTCCTGCACTGCGTGTAGGCCGTAATGCATGTGTGTTTCGTCTTGCGAGCAGGTTACGTACGAAGTGCCCAGAACAATCTGAGAGAGTAGTAGTACTAGTACTCTGACAGGAGTGGTATTCCAGCGTTTTTTTTTTTTTTTTTTTTCTTAACAGAGTGATGAATCGTAGTTAGGTCGCACACATCGCTGTAGTAAGTGCCCAACGAGATTTTCAGCGAATCCTCTGTGCAAACGGGGTGGCAGTGCGTCGAGCATTGTTGCACGCAACTGTCGCTCAATAAGGGGTGCGTAGTAGTTTGCAATGTCAGCAAGTACCTGTCACTGGATGCGATAAGCTGCACCAATAACTGTACAGCACTTGCAAGGGGAGGCGAACAGATTCACGGTTGTTGCAAGTAGTACTGCACAACCGTGCGATTTCATCTATCCTAGACTGATGGTAGCTCTCCTTTTTTTTTTTTCTTTTTCTTGCCCTTCTTCAAGTACTACTTGCAAAAACAAAAGAGAAGGCGAGGTCGTTGTGTACATTTCTCAGATGCGAACTAGAGGATCCACTTTCTGTAGGGCATAGCTCAAAGTGCATTTCCTTCACCGCAGTGTCTTTTTTTGAGATTGCGCAGTCCGTGGGGAACAACAAGTGCCCCTCTGTATAAACTTTGTGATGATGATGATGACGGTTGCACTGGCCATGTTCTGAGCCACTGGGCCGGAAAGATAGCAAAGTAGCAACATGGTTGATAGTGTAGGTTTCTGATTTAATTGATGCTCTCTGGATCTTGAGTCGAACTTGCCGCACAAAGTGCACGTGACAGGGTTTTCGCATGATTTTAGACTCAACAGGATATCGCCTTGGGAGACACGGTGCTTTGTCTATGCTGGACGGTGTTGAGCATGCTTGTACAATTGCAGCTAAGCATGGGTGTTCTGTGTTGAACTTGCGTCTGAGCTGATTTGGGACAAGGGGCAGTTGATGGCACCGTAGTATAAAAACCTGATCGAAAGGTTTCCCCTGAGAAATCTATTTAGTGCATGTTCGAAAGTACAGTCACCTTTACGCTTGTTTTCGTATGGATGCCTGGATATTCTATACTGATCGGATAACTGTGACAACTGAAGGCACCACGTTGCTAAATTTCAATGGGTTGTCAGTCAGCAGAGTGTTTGTGTAAAGCAAGTCTTGTGCATACAGTAAGGGACTGGGCTCACCATTGTCGTGTGACTGTGTTGTTTGTTTTTCTACAAATAGATTATTGACTTATAGCGCATACGAGTATCTGGTGTACTGCTTGTAATATATATACGACTCCAGAGGCACCTGTACGAAACGTCCTAACATATCTTAGGAGCTCAGAGTGCGACTTGAACACACAATACTACACCATGTCGAGTTTTTCATGGTATTTTCATTTGTGGAAAGATGTTCTTCGGGGAAGTGTATCATCAGCTTGAAATTCGCTGTGCTGCTGTTTCTTTTTCTTTTCTTGTTTGTTTTTTTGCCAGCACTTGCAAGGTTTGGAATGCCAGCTGCGCCGATGCTGTATTTATTTCTACTTGCCTCAAGTGAAAGCATTGTTTTCTCTGTGCTTTTTTTTTTCCTGTACATAACTAATAAAAACGCACATCATCTACATTTCTGCATCATGTCTTTATTTTTCTTGAATGCATCATGTTGTGTTGGGAAGTGTACTACACTACAGGCACTGTGTGGATTTTTGTACGTGTGCAGTGGGCCAAAGTTGGGGAGTTGGGGGGCAGTAATTCAGGCCTGTATAAATTACAAAACAAAAATTTCGGAAAATAAAAGCCTTTCCAACCTCTGTTTCACACAAAAACATGCAGATATATATGCATGGGCGTAGCAAGGGGGGTTGTTTTGGTGTCGGTGTAGTGAAGGGCCGGTGCAGATTGGTGGCCAATCCGCCGGTACCGGTAGCGTAACGTTTGCGCAAAAGAAAGCGGCATTGAAGAAAGAAGAGGAAGGAGCTCGGAAGCGGTCGGGAAAGACGACAGCAGGACGGCGCCCTCACGGTGCAGGCCCGAGGTCTGTCGCCGGCGCTTCCTTCCAGTTTCCGTCCGTCGTGGTGTAGGCCCAACGACAGCCCTGGACGCCGCCAGGAGAAGCCGAGGTCTGTCCTAAGAGTGAGCGGTGTGCTGGTGACACGGAGCGCGGGCAGCGAGGCCTTGTTTCGGGCCCAGGCTATTTCCTCCCGCCGCTAGTCGTCGGCACCGCCACAATCTCCGCCGTGGAACACAACGCCGGGTTGAAGCTTCTCTGCGCACACGTCTTGTGCTGCTGCCACCTCGCGTCGACTCACAGAAGTCACCGGAGCGTCTGCGTTCCATCTACCGTGCCAGCCCCAGTGGACTGTAGTAGACCACTTCCTCCCCAGTCTTGTAAATATTGTCTTCCCCCTTTCGTACCTGCCCATTTGGATTACTTTGTGAATATAAGGCGTGAGTTGGCTCAGGAACAGTAGTCCGGCTCATTGCTCTGCACGCGGTCCGGCCCAACATTCATGACAGTCGGAACACCTGCCGAAATGTAAGCATGCAGTAAAATGATATTGTTTGAGCATCTGAGACAGTCTCTATACTTTTTTTTTCGTTGGCGTATAACACCCTCCGAACTATATTGGTGGCTATGCCACTGTATATATGTATATTTAGCATGTACAGTGCGCGTCGGGCTTGTCTAGGGCAAGCGATCATGCGGCTTTGGAGCATGCTGGCAACATCTACTGATAAATGCTGGGTTGGAGCGGGCGCATCTCGAACAGGCTCGGGCTGGTTGTCGTTTAGCATGGGCCACTGAAATTTGCAGTTGCCACCATCCGCGAGGGGTGCTTCCGTTCTGCAGTCTTTTTTTATCATTATTTTTTGCATGCCTCGTGGTCTGGAAAGCTTAAATTTGGCCTAGAAAATTTTGACAAAGACTGTACGGGCAGCGAGCATCGTGTGATGGGCTTCTGTAGCGCGGCTTCGGTATACTGCCCTCCCCCTCACATTTTTGCCATACTTTCAACCTCCACTTTCCTCTACATGTGGGCTCATATTTGGTGGCCTCCTTGTTCTCTCGGTTTTCTCATAGCGTGTTGCCAACTCGGCATACTTTCCTCCCCCTCACTTTTTCGCAGTCCTTTCCTCCTCCATTTTCCTTCTGTCTTCAGAGTCCTGTTCGCTCACTTGGTTATGAGGCACTGGACACCGTCAAACACCAGTAGCGGACTCTAAAATGCTGCGCGTTAAAAATTGAGACGATCATATATTGATCAGGGCAACTGAAGTGTCACTGGCAACAAAGTGCACATTTATACAGGAAGCCCATTCTACAAGGTGCGACACCGCAGTGAATTCACAGCTGTGGCAGCTGCGGTGTCACAGCTGTGACACCGCAGCGACGAAGACGTATTTTTGCAGCTGTGGTCATGATCGTTTTGCCACACGAAAAGCGCCACCGCAATGAATTCGCAGGTAAATTCGCATCATGTAGAACGGGCTTTAGGCGCTTAGAACCTGAGTGGGGAGTCCGCAGTCAACCAATGCCACCTGGTAAATCCGCCCCGCCCAGCAAGCCGGCCAAAGCTTTGGGGAACTGGACAGCCAAAGGGTAGGCTCAACGAGACGGCACAGTTGAGTGAACGCCCACCTGCCCCGGCAGGGCTCACAGTTTCGTCAAGAAAAAAAAATAGCAGTGGTTTAGCTCGGCTATGCCAGGGTATACCTAGTGTGAGCTAATTGGTTCAGCTGGTTATCCTTAGCAAATTTCCATGGCTATAACCCCCCCCCCCCCCCTTACTGATACCTCCGCGCATGCACACAAAATGAGAGGTGCTATCAAGCGGCTCCGGCGCAGAGTCAGTCTTGGCTACTGCGCAACGGAGCGCACAGCTGGGCATACGCGCCGGCACCAGTGCGTCTGCCGCGGCTATGACGTCACTCCTCTGCAATGCGCAGACCGGCGCGGCGCTGGCAGCTCCGGCGCACCGTGTGACGTCACTGCTCCTCGCACATGCGCAGCACGGCTCTCCAGGAGCCACGCGAAACTGCTCAACCTCGGCCAGTGTAGCTCACGCTACAAAAATAACTGCGGCAACTTCGCGACCCCCCCGCGAAAATTATGTTATACTGGACGCTTACTGTTGAAACTTGCTGGGAGATATTTCCTAACAAAAAGGAAGCATATATAGTAGTCTCAGCTTTCAAATTTCGTGTCACTACTCCTTTAAATTTTTCGCGCTGTACGCGCTTCGGGGAGAAAATTATGGAACACCTTTTTATGATAATCCAAGCACACTGCGAGGCTAACATCTGGGGAGATAATTCGAAGTGGCGTTTTTTATTAAAAAATAAAGGTAAAGAGCTTTAAAAAAAACTTACGTGACAGCTGCTTTTCACATAAAGCTCCGGTTAGTCGGCGTATTTGTCTTTCTGTTGTCCAGTTTTCCTGTCATGTAATAGCTCACGTCAAAAGTTCATACCAAAACACACGCCGTAGCGTAGGGCTATTTAATAAGGGTATCTTTAAAGGGGCCATGGAGACAAAATGCAACTTTAACAAATTTGAAAGAACTGGGTAGGCTTCAATATCTCAGTAAGCTTCATTCCAGCCACGAAAGACGTTTTATAACCCCAAAAAGGAATGCAAGAACTGTCGAGAAACTTTCAATTTTAGCGTCATATATTACGGGCGGAGTGTTGTCATATTGGACTGCAATAAAACATTTTTATGAGTGTGCCAGCTGCGCGTTAGCATTCAAGTGATGCGATTAAACGTATAACTCGAGACTTCGTGTAGCGCCAAAATAAAAAAAACGACAGAGGACACAGGGAGGCGACGGGCACAAGCGCTTGTGCCCGTCGCCTCCCTCTGTCGTTTTTTTTTTTTTAAGTGCGAATGCACTTTATAAGCGACCCCAAACCATCCACCGCCGGCGGCGGCGGTGGCGTCCGCAGTGCTCCTCTATGTTTAAAAAAGAAACAGCATCCGGCGCCAGGTTTCGATCCGAGGACTTTGCGGCCGCAGCGCGACGCTCTACCGACCAAGCCACGGCCGCGACGCTGATATCAGAGTTAGTGACGCGCCTTATATCTTTAGCGCATTCAAACTACGTCGTCAGCGGCGTGCGTTGGCGACTCAGCGGCGTTATAGCGGCTTGATAACTGCGTGGTGTACACGTGATACTACAAACCCGATGGAAGAGATGGAAGAGAAGGCGGCGAGGCGGTGGGCTGCGGGGGCCGAGCGCAAGCGCCGCAAGCGGGCCGACAACCGTGCATTCGCACTTTCACATTCTCCCCCTCGGGGAAATGCGGGGGAATTTTTTTATTTTTTGGCGCTACACGATGTCATGGATTACCGCTACCAACTAGCCCAAACCCAAACTCGTATAACTCGAGGTCACACTGCAATCGTCCAGCTATATGTGTCTAGTAATGGCTAGTTCCACGGCCGCCAATCGCGCAAACAAGACCCCGTGACGTCATAGAAAAGTTGCCGGAAAGTTTCTTTAATACGTTTATTAAAAGTTTCGGATAAAATTGGTGCCATTGTTACGGGGACACAGCAGTCTTTACACATTGAACACACTGACTTCTTTGCATTCATGGCCTCTTTAGCGTGCATGCAGGTACCTAATCTCGGCATACGGGCGATTTCGTTTTTCCTCCCTGAGAAAAACGGGCAGACGAGGCCGGGACTGAACCCGCGTCCTTCGACTCTGGGGCAAAAGCCCTACGCGCGTGCATTCTGCGAGCTCTTCGGCTCTTCAGCATAGCGGCTACCGGAGGCTCACGCTACGACGGAGCGCTACAGGGATCCGACTGCGCAGGCGCGTGCGGGGAGGGGGAGAAGGTTGCCCCTCAGCGGAGAACCACTATGCTAAATTATAAACAAGCCCGCTCTCCTTGGCGGAACTGAAGGCAGGAAAGAGGGGGGGGGGGGGGGGGGGGGGTGTAGCGGCGCGCGCCGCAGCCTTCAAAACGAACAACGATGCAAACGGTTGACCCTCACAGGGGACAACAAGCAAAGGGGAACGCACAAAGACAGGGGAGTCAGCAGTCAGGAGGGCTCGTGAATGGAGACGGAGCGGCCACACGCACAAGACACGTTTCACGCGTTGACGCCCCTGTGTCCGTGGCACTTCAGACCGCGGGGGTCCACACAAAGGAAACGGGGAGCGTGCGCAACTTCAGACACGGCCGGACTCCACTCGCGGAGTGTCGTGCCTGGAAGGGCGCAGACACCGCTGTAGATCAAAGAAGACGCCGTCCAAACTGCGTCGCCAGGCGTGCGCGAAAGGGGAACCTACATGCCTCACCCCCTGTGCCCTTTTTCTCCGCTCCCCAACTCTTGCTTTCTTAGCTGCTGTAGATGGTTGAAACCAGAGCAGAGCATTGAGGGACTCTGCAGAAACTAATTGCATTTCGGCCACGATGTAACAAAAAAAAAAAAAAAAAAGAAAGTTGCGGCCTGCTGAGTGAATTATCAGGTACTTCGATTTTTTTTTTTTTGCGTGTGTGTGCGTGGTCAGAGGATTTTTGGTGCGGCTATTTTAAGTTGGGTGAAATTATAAACCAAAAAGAGGTGATTGGCTATTCCACTCTGTGATGCGAAGCTATAGTTTAGCAAGCTACACACTGAGATGACGCAGAATTTTTAACGAAGATAAGAACTCACGTGTTGTGAAAGAACTGATGTGACAAGTAAAATAAACTCACTGTAATTATAGGGCCATCTTAGCATCCAATTGTCATATAATGTAAATTTGTTGCGAAAGCTCGGATTAAACAAGAGCCGCCGTTTTCTGTAACCGTATTGCTCCCGTGGATGCCCGTGTATTGGAAGTAGACGCTTTTAACTTCACTGTGCATTAACTAATTATGCCGAGTAAAGGAAACCCTGCGTAATGATAGAACCACCTTAGCGGCCAGTTGTCACACAATTTTTGTTGTGAAACTTGCAGGCACGTACCCAGGATTTTTTTTTTTGGAGGGGGGGGGGGCATCCCAAGGTAAGTTGTAACGTTTCTATGCAAATTTGGGAAGAGGGCGAGGGTACCTGCTGTTGCTGGTACAAATATGATGAACTCCCAGCGTTTACCATAAAGGCGGGTAAACCTGCAAAGAGAAATGAAATGAAGTGTATGTATCCGCTTTTGTTATGGAGGCGAAAAGCGAAAACACTCGTGTGTCGTAATTTCGGCGCACGTCAAAGATCCCTACTCGAAATTTGCAAAATTAAAAAAAGAACAGCAGTAACTAAAATATTTACAGGAATAAATACGCGTACTGCGCAGTAACTATACATTCCCTCTACTAATGTTAAGGCATATTTCCGGACCATCCCACACGTTATACGCAATCGAAGTCGGCAGAAACAGAAGCGCATGTGCACTCGAGAGTTATCCATGGCAAACCTCTTCTGCTTCCATATTTTTCTCCCAAAAAAACCTCTGACTACTAGTTATGAAGGAAGGAAACAAAATGCTAGGTAAATCGGAGATGTCATACGCCTAATTCCGTGTGTTATTACCCTAAACACCCTCATAGTTTAACGGTCTGCCATTCAAAGCGCCAACGATTCAGGTCTCGGAAAATCGAGATGCACTGGACTGCAGTATGCAGATACAAAAACGGTGGCAAGCGTCGGCGCGTCAGCGCTTACCTATGAATGTTTTGTAAAGAAGCTTGTTATTTCCAGGGATGCGCGCCTTGTCGCTTCCTCGGCGTGGCAGCGTGGCTCAACTCAGGATGCAAGGCGGGAATGAGCTTCTCCTCCGTCCTCTGGTTCGGCCCGTTGGTGAAGTAAACTCGTTCGTTGCCATCCGCCGACACATTGACGATACTCCGACATCGCGAGACTACGCTATGTTTAATGCGCCTCGTATTTTCAGCCTATGTACTCGGGGTTTTATAACCTCTCTGATACAAAGAAACAGTTCACAGTCCAATGTTGAAGCCGAAATTTCTCTCGGCCAAAAGTCTGGTTGGTGTCCGGCGATATGTCCGCCCCGGCCTCATTTTCACCAATCACCCGCTGCACACCCGTCTCTCTCATGTTGACCATTGGCCACCGTGACTCCGTGCCCTTCCCCGCTCAAGCCCGGTCTTCTCGAGGTCTGTTCATAGAAATGCCGCTCGAGGTTCGTAAACCCGCCGTTGTGCGTAGCAGCCATTAAGCAGCAAATGGCTGTCAACCAATGATGCAGCTCTCACTGGCTTTAGTTGCCAGAAGAAATGCCGCCGGTGTCTCTTGCCGCCATAAAACTGCGATGCACGCCTTCACTTTGTCAGCTGCCGTTGTCAGGCTTGGTAACGTTCCTTTGTGAATCGTGATCGATCCTTCTTGGCCAGACGGACGCGGCGACTGTGGAACAGGGCTTTTGTACTCCCACGGTAACTCTCCATAAGCAGTCGTTAGAGGCGCCGGGCGATGGGGTAAAGCATACCCTCGCGCCACTCCGCTCGTCGCCATCCGGCTCCAAGCCTTTGGTGTCGCCTTGGCTTGTTCGGCGGACGCTGCACACGTGCGTGAGCCGGACGTTGGAAGGCATTCCGTAGAGAAACCCCAGCGTGTTTCTCTGCGGCAAGCAGACTTCTTACCGACAAACGCAAAAGTAGCATTTCCACGAAAACAAGTGAAAAACGCGCTGTGAGTTCGGCTCAGGGAAGGAAATAGCTGAGCCACAAGCACCAGGCATGGGCGACAGTATCCGCCGACACCACGGCGCGCTAGGGATTTGTTGAAAAAAGCAAACAGGTTTTTTTTTTCCTTTTCAAGCATATGCGAATCGAGCCGCTGAAACCGCCACCCTGGCGAAACAAGCGATAAGTTGCTGCTGTCCGAGAGGACCCAAGCACCGATTGCAGACGAACAGGTTGGAGGGGGTGCAGAGAATGGCATGGCAAGTGGCAGGCCGGCAGCACAGCACGAAGCCAGTGTACAGCGGTACTGTCTTGCGTGTAAACGGAGCAAACAAACCTCGCCTGTTTTTTTTTTTTTAATCCCACGTTGACCACCAAATGTGACGTCTTTTTTTCTAAATGAACCTAATCTACAAACCAAAACTAAGTCAGATAAAGCTGCACTGCCAAGAAAATCCCGGCAACTTTCTCCTAGAAAAATTTTGACGAGAAAATAATTGAGACAATGCCCTCCAAACGTGTACGCAGGTCTTACTTCGTATGGAAAATGAGCCAGACCCTACTGTGGCACGGATCAAATTGAGCCAAATTCATTTGCCCAACGGGATTTCGCTTTTGGGGTGACTCTTCGGGCTGTTTTGTGGGTGCTTTCATGTTTTTTTTTTGCTTTTGAGAGCTGGCTTATCATGAGTTCAGAAGGCAATGAGGAGATCGGAGAATGATCTGCCGCCACACGTCACGATAACGTGAACCAAAGTGAACGAAATGAAACTGAGAGATGGGATACTATCGTTTTATCTCGTCTCCCTCGTCCTTACGGAGTAAATCTGGTTATTATTATTGTTATTACTCCCATATTTCCCACTTACGTACCTAACAATTTAGCTGCCGCTTACAAGCCATGACGAATCCCCCCTCTCTGTGGGTACAAGCCACTTCATTACGGTGAAGAAGAGGATATGAGCAGGCTTCTTGTGAAGCGTTTTGGAAATTTATGGCAAGAAAATGAAGAGCTTCATGCGTGTCTTCAGGCGTGCCCAAAAAAGTATCATACGGGACCATTCGAAAAGAGCTGCTAATGCTGCCAAGAGGACTGACCTGCTCTTCATGTATAGTTTTACTGCTCTTGAAGCTCTGTTGCGTGTTTACTGCCTTTTTTTGCTTCAAACTCTATCGTGCCATTCTTGAAACTCAATTGCAATAAAGTTTTGATAAGAATGCCGCACCTGTTTCAACTGAGTACGAGCCATATCCGAACGTATCCTAATATTGCTCAAATTATCCGCATAATTTTTAATTACTTGTCGCTATAGCTTTCCCCTAGCCGACATGTAAAACATGTCATTTAATAGTTGTGGCAGCATCGCATTTAGGTACGGTTCCAAACTCGTTTTTTTTTCCCCTCAAGTTCTCCTTAGGTGGATTTGGCTCATTACGGAAAAAAAAAAAAAAACGCCTCAAATTGCTATCAAGCCCAGGATACATATGGCTGCCCTTTAGAATGTGTGCAAGGGCAGAAGAGAGGTGGCGCGGGGAAGGGGACCAAAAAATTTCGGGGGGGGGGGGGGGGGGGGGGGTACGTGCCTGTGTGGAAGTGTACATAAAACAAGAGGTAGAGCCGCTTTTTTTTTTCTTTTGCCGCAAGGCATTCTGGGTCGCGCACACCAGAGTAAAATGAACAAAACAATAGCCATATAAAGCTGCGCTTTAAAACAGGAAACGTTTCTTTTGGCCTTTCTTGTATACGAGAACGCGAGGAGCCACCGTGAACAAAGCAACCCACACCGTGATAGCCTCTTAATTACCGTACAAATTCTGCGCCTGCATTCTTCCCGAAAAACCGCAACTTTCACTCCAGACTAATTCGAGAAGTGCCTTAACTCTTCGTCACCAGAGGACCTATACCCGGGTTCTTTGCTAATTAACGGGGACGCGGACCTGCCTAATGTCAGGTGCTCAGTCAATTAACACATCGAGCGGGAACGGGCGGTGTTAAAGGCGGTCGAAAGATTGGCTTATTCTGTAAGATATTTTCTGTTTTAAATGATTTAATACTGTAGGAATGGACTTCTCTTTCCTTTATGCATCTACCTAATGGAGAACCCTGCGCCCTCCTATAAGAATTACCACGTCCTTTCAGAAACAAGACAAAAAAAAAAGCATGCTTCGTTAGTGTTATCCGTAACATGAATGGGCTTACGGTAAAAAAAAAAAACCGTCTACGGCGCGGTTCAAATCCCGATCTTGAATTCATTAGAAATTGAATCTGAAGGAAATAAAGAAGAGCGCAACTGCTTTGGCGTCGCTCCGAGCAAGACTATAGGCAGTGCTGATAACATGATCGATTTATCGGACCAGATACTAGACGGGCCCTAAACTTCCGAAGGTGGCAATTTCAATCGCGCAATCGCTAGAGCACCCCTTCACGACAACGTATGCCAAATATTACACCTCTGCGTAAATCAGTGGACGCACAAACACGCAAAAAATTGGCCGCGTATCTGCTCTTTTCGTTGCAAATGTCGTCAAAAGACGATAGTCTTTACCGACTTTTGCCAAGTAAATTCATCCCTTCGCTTTACCACTCACCTCTCATGTTATTCCTCTTGCGTCGCGCTCCTCCCAAGGTAAATACACCAAACGTTTGCTTAAATCATTTTAAATTTTCCGCGTTCCACTGCTCCAAACCGGGTGTCTCGATGCGAACGCTGACGTACGGCGAAGACGCGCGTTAATCGAGGTAGAGCACTGCACGGGCCCGGGCCGGCCCGAAAGCCCGGGCCCGACCCGGCCCGCGGGCCGGGCCGGGCCGCCCGAAGTCGATTATCGGCGGGCTCAGTGCCGCGGTCCCGGGCTGGGCTCGGGCTCAGTGCCGCGGGCCCGGGCCGGGCTCGGGCTCGACGCCACGGGCCCGGGCCGGGCTCGGGCATGAATTCATAGGCCCGGTCGTTAATAGTTCCGACGTGAAGTGTAGAAATGAGCATAAAATTGAATATTCTGAGTACACTTTTACGCGCTTTTTGATGTTAGTTGTACACATTGTTATAAAAACGTGTTTTGCTAGGTCTGATAGTCACTATACTGTACTTTAATGACATTTCATCTACTGCATCAAGATTTTATATTTTGGTGTATAAGATATCAAAGATACGGTTACAAGGAATGCCATAGCGGGGAAGGAATTAATTAAGCCACCCTGGACACGGCCTCCGCGATCGGCTGCCGGCGGCGCGCCTGCGGCAGCCGATCGCGGAGGCCGTGCCCTGGAGCTGTGCACCTATGTCTATGTACGTGTATCTTAGATGTCGAACCAATCTAAATGCGGCAGCCGTGGCTGGAAATCAAACTCGCGTGCTAGAGAAGCGCCACCGCTTAACAACCACTCCAGGAAAAATATCTCAACGCACGCACATATTCGGGGATTCAAATGGAGAGCAAAAAATTTCATTAATACCAACTTGTGACCGAAACAACCACATGAAGTTGCCAAGAGTCTGGTCATCAAAGGTGATGGTGTCTCTCGTGTAAGAATACGAGCTATTATTACGCCCATGTGGCGTGAACTGCAGATGGTGTGAGCTAAGCTACGTGTACTTTTAAACCATTATTTTTTGCGTTACAATTCAGGGCATGCTTCTGCAGACTAGATGCTCCGTCTGATTTCCCGCTACGAAGACACTCGACCAAATATAATAAACAAATTTTCTTCGACGTCTAAGACCAGGCCTGGTCACACACATGCGGGCCCTCCCTAGGCTCAAAAAAGAAAAAAACGACCGTGCCCGGGCTGGGCGTGGGCTTGAGACGACGGGCCTGGGCCAGGCCTGGGATTGAGACGACGGGCCCGGGCCGGGCCTGGGCTTGAGACGACGGGCCCGGGCCGGGCCCGGGCTAGGCTCACTTATGAATGCCCGGGCCCGGGCCGGGCCCGGGCTCGGTGTTACGGGCCCGGGTCGGGCTCGGGCTTCACAAAGCGGGCTCGGGCTGGGCTCGGGCCTTAAAATCAGGCCCGTGCAGTGCTCTAATTATTGAGGCGCCCTACTTCAGCGTTTATAGAACCGCGTTTCTCTACTCCACGTGCGTTGCAAGCAGAACGTGGAACCTATCTAGTGGAACCTTGCGTAACTGTTGCCGGTTGATTTCTTAAAATGGCGCCAGAAGCTATAGTGGCGCGGGCGACAGCAGGCGACGGCGGAGTGAATTCTTTTTCTGCAGTTGATAAAGTATTTAATTTCGCAAAATTCAAGCATGTTTGATTTTTTTATAAAGGAACACTGCTAATATCACTTCTGTATTGATTTGTTGTCTCATATTTGCGTAATGTCTTGTTCTTCTTCAACAATGTTGAGAAGTATGAACATTACACCGGACATAGACGGGTAGATTTAGCTGTGACTATATAAGACTATTGCGCAGGCATTGTTTTGCTTTGGCCGGGTGGCTGAATCGAGTCACAGACAGACAGACGGACAGACATACAGACACACAGACATACAGACAGACCAAAATTTCTGGGTTTAAGTAGCCCAAGAAAGACTAGCGTCTTTAAAAAGGTCGTTTCTTTCTTTCCTTCTTTACGTATACCGCTTCCTCGCCGCCATATACTGTCGTGCTCTGACGTGCGACAGACTGCTCTGATGCAGCCACAGAGTTTCATACAATAATAATTGTTATGCAAGAAACTCTATGGACGCAGCCTCTGTACAGCATATCACTGAACAGTACCGCGCCGCTATTTGTGGGCCCTTTAAACGCTGTAGCCAATCAGCGTTCCCGGCTCTGGGGGAAAACGCGGGTGCGGTTCCGGCGAGCGGCGCTCCGGCACCGGCGGCACAGCGTATCATAGGAACGAATGCTCGTCACCAAGGGCGTCCGCAGAACTTTTTGCAAGGGGGGGCATCCATTAGCGGGGGGGGGGGGGGGGGTACGGTTGGATAGCACCAAAAAGGCGCTATTTGTCGTTGTCGTTACAAAAAGTACAAACAGCGAATTAGAACCAAACTTGGAGGATATACATTGGATTTTATTACCGAACAAAGAAATAAAATTAACAAAAAATGCGAAAAGTTACTGTCACTTTGTAAAGAAGAGTGGCCAGTCTCGCTGTGTGAGGGTTCTCGACTCACGCCAACTGATCACCAGCACACAGTACAATACATTCACATACATAGAACTGCACTCCGTCAATCTTCCTTGAATAGCAGCTGCAGACGCCTCGGGTATTTCTCGGCAAATTGCGAGATGACATGTGTGATGAAGTCTGTTGAAATTGCTCAAGCAATAAAGATACTACTCGCCTCCCTGGCTTTCAATGCAGTTCAGGCGTACAAGCGTTTTGAGGGGCTGATTTATAGGTTTTGTTTCGGGGCTTGGGTGTTGCCGACATTTCGCAATTTCGACGGAAAGTGGTGTACAAGGTGATGGGACGGCACGGGAGGATGTTACACTCTCCCTACTAGGTGTAGCGGTGAAGATAGCTGAAAGTTTGTCCGAAAACTGACGTTCTTGCGGTAAGACTGCATAGATCTAGAGTTTAGAAAAACAAAAACAAAAAAAAAAGTCAAACCTTTCAGAATTGTTTGCTATCTTCAATAGCCAGCACAGACAGTCTGTTTCACTGCCGTCACATGACCGGCAATGTTAGTCACTGTCTGACGGTGCAATGTTGACCGCAGTCCTGAAGGGCGTTCCATACTTATACGCAAAACCTGAGTGTGCTAATCATTTGAGTTGCGTGGATTGTTGCGCTAGTTGGTTCACGTACATAATTTTAAAAACTTTGTGTTGAGTAGTGTTTTCTTTGTCGAAAACAGTACGGAAAACCGCAGGCGTGAACTTGCCTTTAGATATTAGCGAGTTCCCGCTCGACTGCGCGTAACTTAACGGGGCGGCTGATGCCGCGCGCGCAGGAGATCTCCAAGGAACGATGCGAACAGTTTGGGTTCACTTGAAGCTCTGTTTTATTATACGCACAAGTATACGCTACAGAAAGAGGGTAAGGGCACGAACAAAGAGGAGAGTCTCGGTGCCTCAAGTGGCGATGGTTGGCGTCGGTTCGTCTGCAAGCGCGCACACACATAAACACACGTCGCTCGCTGGCGCCGCACCGTCAGGGGTCAGTGGCATGGTGTCGGATGCGCCGCATGGTGTAAACAGCGGCCGCTTTTCGTTCCGATCCTCGTCTTCGGTTACTTGATCCGGGGCCTCAAGGTCCTCCCGAGCTCTTCCCCGTCAGCGATGTGTGAACTTTAGACACGCCTTCCGAGAACGGAGGAATTCTTAACATCCTCCCCCCCAATGAGCCTCTGCTCATTCTTATTACAGCTCCAGAGGGTAAAGCGCTTGAACTGGCCGCCGTAATTCTTTCTTGTTAGGAAGAACTATTCTGCAGGCCCGAGCCTTTCCGTCTCGTCCGGGAAACGTCTCGACCACCCTGCAAAGTTTCCACAGCTGGCGAGGTGTTTTATCTTCGCCGAGCAAGACAATGTCTCCCTCCTTGACGCTCTTCTGCGGGAGCCCCGCTGCGAAGTGCGCCGAACGTAGCTCCAGCAGATATTCGTGTCTCCATCGTCTCCAGAACAAATCCATAAGGGCGCTGCGTCGCTGCGATTGCCTTGTGACTGTACTTTTCGTAGATGTCGTTACGATATTACCGCCGGGGGAAGGCAAACTTGTAAGCCTACGTCCGATGAGTAAGTGCGACGGGGTCAAAGGCGTGAGTTCTTCCGCCTGAGAGTGCACGTAGGTGAGCGGGCGAGAATTGACAACCGCTTCCGCCTGAGTGAGAATGGTTACTATGCTGTCGTAGTCGAGTGCACTTCTTCCAAGAACCTTTCGGAGAACGTTCTTGACTGTACGTACCATTCTCTCCCAGAAACCACCCCACCATGCTGCTCTTTCCACTATGAATTTCCAAGTTATTCGATGGTCACTTAGGTATGCTTGAGTGTCGCTTCCCTTGATGGCGTGGAAGATTTTGCTCAGGTCCGCTGAGGCTCGCTTGAATGTGAGAGCGTTGTCCGAGTACACAGTTTTCGGTATTCCTCTTCTCGCAATAAATCTCCTCAACGCCATAAGAAATGTATCAGTAGTGAGGTCTCTTACTAGCTCTAGGTGTACCGCCCTGGTAGTAGCGCAAGTAAAGAGCGCTATATAAGACTTCCGCATGCTTCCTTGGTCCGTGTAAAATATGGGGCCCGCGAAATCTACACCCGTAACCTCAAAGGGGTCCGCCTGAGTCACCCTGTCAGCTGGCAGCGGGGCCTGAGCTTCCGCGGCAGGTCGACAACTCTGTCTTTGACACGGCACGCAGCGTCTTATGGCTGATTTCACGGCTTGTCTTGCACGAATGATCCAGTAGTTCTCACGGAGGTGGGATAACGTATCTCGTACTCCTGCGTGTAGAAGCCTCCTGTGTTCCCCGCGAATCAGAAGGCCAGCGTAAGGGTGCCTCGCAGACAGAATGATCGGATGTATTGTTCTCTCTTGCTCTGTACTGTTTTGCAGCCGACCTCCAACCCGTAGTAGTCCCTCGTTGTCTAGGAACGGGTTCAAATCTTTTATCGGGGATTTTCGGTCGAGCGGCTTGGATGCACTGAGGGTCCGTACTTCATTTCCGAATGTTTCCATCTGTGAAATCCTCAGCCAGTACCTCTCCGCCTCGGTCATCTCTTCGGCTGACAGGCTCCCCATCCTTTTCTCCGAAGAGGTTCGGCAGTTGTAGAGGAAGCGCTTGATCCACGCTGTTGTCCGAAGCACTCTAGTGAGGGAACTCTTTTCGCTTAGGTTTATCAGAACAGCTGGTTCGCCGTCTGTTATGGTGTTTAGCACCGGCGTTCTGATTTCTTCTTGCCAGAGTTGGGCATCAGCAAGGCAGGGTTCGAAGGCGGGGTACGTTTTACTTTTGTTGAGCCACTCTGGCCCTTCCCACCATTGCTTAGCATTCACCAAAACTGATGGTAAGATACCCCTGGTTAATATGTCTGCGGGGTTTTCCTTTCCGGGACAGTGCTTCCACACTGCGGGATTGGTCAGTTGTTGTATCTCTTGGACTCGGTTTGAAACAAAAGGCTTCCATTTGGAGGCGGAACTTTTGATCCAGCTTAAGGCTATCGTTGAGTCTGTCCAGCAGTGAACTGTCATGCCTTCAATTCCCAACTGTTTCGTCAGGTTTTTTGCCAGCCGTGCGCCGATAACGGCTCCCATCAATTCCAGTCGTGGTAGTGACAGTCGCTTGAGAGGAGCCACTCTCGCTTTAGCCATCAACAATGTCACCGTGGTGCATCCATTTTCTGTCCTTGCTTTAACATAAGCAACAGCGCCGTATGCCTTTGGGCTGGCATCACAGAACACATGGAGCTCCACTTCTGTGCACGCATGGCTGAGGTCACGAGCGAGTAGCCTAGGTGTTGCGATCTGCCTCAGCATAGGCAGCTGGTGGCACCACTTGTCCCACGTCTCAGCTATATCGGGCGGGAGACTTTCGTCCCAGTCTGTCCCTCGTTCCCACAGGCTCTGAAACATTACTTTCGCAGTAGTCGAAATTGGCGCGAGGAAGCCAAAGGGGTCAAACACGCGTGCAGATGCCTGCAGAAGAAATCGCTTCGTGTCCTGTCGCTTGCTCAAAAAGTCAATCAGCGTGTTCATCTCAAACACAAAATCGTCACTTTCTGGTCTCCACTCGACTCCAAGAATTTTTGTCATCGTCACGTCGGAAAATCCGCTTTGGGTTCGATCTGTTTCCGACAATGCCTCTTCGAGCTTGAATTCGTTCGATTTCCATTTACGGAGGTTCATGCCAGCTAGCTGCATGATTTCCTGGGATTCTCGACAAATCTTTTCCGCCTCCTCCAGGTTGTCAGCTCCCGTTACAAGATCGTCCACGTACAAGTGGTCACGTAGCATCTCTGATGTTGCAGGAAACAAGTTATGCACAGAGTCGAGATGGTGCTTTAAGGTAGCTGCGAGCAGAAATGGACTAGAGGTAACTCCAAAGGGCACTCTTGTCATTCGATACTCCTTGATCGGAGGAAGAACTTCTCCCCGTCTGGGAACGCTTTCGTACCAAAGGAAGCGTAGTGCATCGCGATCCATTTCCGCAAGCCCAACCTGGAGAAAGGCCTTCTCAATGTCAGCCATGATGGCCACATTGTGCATCCTGAACCTAATGAGGATATCCGACAGGTTTGGATTTAGGTTCGGCCCAGCAGATAGTACCTCATTCAAAGACCGCTGACCTGGTGCGCTTGACGAAGCATCAAAAACTACTCTTAATTTGGTAGTTTCACTGCTCGGGCGCGTTACGCCGCGATGCGGCATGTAATAAACAGGCCCCCTCGGGGACTCACCCGCTTCGGGAACTTCCTCAGCGTGTCCGGTAAGGAGGTAGTCCCGCATCGCCCTGTCGTAGGCCTCAGCCGTGCCTTCACTGCGCAAAAGCTTTGTAGTCAGAGAGGAGAGCCTCGCAAGAGCCGTCGTCTTGTTATCCGCAAGCTCGTGTATGTTTTCTTGCCAGGGAAGGGTAACGCAGTAGCGACCGTCCTTGTAAGCGACGTTTTCTTTGAAGTCCTCTAGCACTTGCTTCTCGGTGTGGGTGTTATCTGGCTTGTCCGTAATGCCTATGTGCTCCAGCTCCCAGAATGATTTTAGCTGCTTGGAAAGATTGTCGTCATCCAGGTCGGCGCTTACAGTTACGCGCAAGACCCCGGTGCTGGCGTGATAGGCGACAGCGGATGACGAAGTTGACGCACTTCCCTGCAACGTCCATCCGAAAACCGTCTCCACGGCGACGAGCCCGCTTTGTAGGCGCTTGATGTTACCGGTGGCCACCTCCCAGTAATAATCGGCTCCTAGGAGGAGTCCTATTTCGTCGAGACGGGACCCATCGACCGAGCAGTCGGCGACCTCCATTCCTTGTTCATTAAGGTATGCCACGGTGGTCATCTCAGGAGCTGGTATCACGTCGCAGCAAATATGAGGGACCTCCAACGCTTCCACTCGGACTTCGTTTCCGCTGTGTTGGTTGCGCAGCCACAGCTCGACGCGGCGGCATTTTCTTTGCTCAGTGGGTCTCTCGTTGCCAAAGGTCATAATTGTCAGTTTTTCCTCTCCCAGGACGCGGAGTTTTAGCCGTCGCGATAGTTCTTGTTTCACAAATGTGCGCTGACTTCCGCCGTCGAGAAGGAGCCTCACTTTGGATCGCTCGTGAGGTCCCTCTGCCCAAACTTGAGCAGTTTGCAGCATAATGCGGACAGCGCCAACCGTCGCTGCCACCTGAAGTGACGACTCTGCGGTAGGCGCTGGCGGGGCCGCAACCTGGCTCGATGGTTCCTGGGCGGGTCTGTTGTTGAGGCCGCAAAGAGCAGTGGCGTGTCGAGCTGAGCACTTCGCGCAAGTGAGCCATTTTGCCGTACGACATTCAGCTGCTCGATGGTTTCGTTTGGTGCATTTGAAGCAACGTCTCTCTTGTTTCAGTATGTTGTTCTTTTGTTCGAGAGAAACACCCGCCTGGCAGTCGGCTGTCAGGTGATCACGTGCTTTGCAAAAGGCGCATGCATTTTCCTTCTTATCCGCGAACGCTGACAGGACTGACGACGATGCCTGCTTTTGGTCGTTTCCCATGCGGTTCTGTTTGTTTCGTGGCGAATGAGACTCTTGAAACCGACAAGTACCGTACTCTGCTCTCTCTCTGCTCTCGATTTCATTTCGCAGGAAGTCTAGAAAACTCAGTAGCTCATCCTCGGTTCCATCACTGCGAGCTGTCTTCCTGCGACAGTACTCCAAGCGAAGCTCCTTTGGAATGCTCTTTCGGAGGACCGTGAGCAGCAGCACTCCGTAGCTGCTCGGCGGCACGCCCAACGCCTCCAAACTTCGGACACCAGCCTGAATTTCATCGTACAGCATCCTCAGCCTCCCTGTTTCCTCGACGTTCAGCACGGGTCGAATCGACAGCAACCGCGACATATGATCCTCGATGATCACTTCATCTTTGCCGAACCTCTCCAAAAGGGTTTTGACCGCGATCTCGTAGTTTCTGTCTGTCAACGTAAGGCCTTCGATTGCAGCGGCAGCTCGTCCTGTCAGATAGCTTGAGAGATACTTAAATTTGTCAATGGCTGGAAGCGCTGAATTCTTGTGGATTGTCGACTCGAATTCGTTCCAGAATTTCGGCCATGAGCGCACGTCTCCGTTGAATTTTGCAATTTCGAGCTTCGGAAGTCTGGTGGTTGCCTCCTGTGATTGAAACGACGTCGTACTTGACGCGGGAGCCGAGGACTGTGTGTTGCTCGTTGAACTGGGGTTAACTTGCGATGAAACCGCCGGGGCAATGTCGCTAGCTGTTCCCATTTTGATAGCTCTTTTGAGGATTGTTTTCATCGAGCTTATTTTTGTGCTGTACGCACTAC
The DNA here is from genome assembly GCF_048455015.1 of Haemaphysalis longicornis. NCBI lineage: Eukaryota > Metazoa > Arthropoda > Arachnida > Ixodida > Ixodidae > Haemaphysalis > Haemaphysalis longicornis. The sequence continues at coordinate 75,590 of NW_027526368.1, forward strand.
AGCTGGCCAATTCTTCATCGAGCTGGTCGATGTCTATCTTCTTTTCGACGTTCTCGTTAGCTACTCTAAGCTCTTCAGATTGTTGGATAAGCAAGTCAAACAATTCTTCCAGCTCACCGATCGCTGCTGGTGACGCTTGCAGTAGCTCGTTGGCGGTTGCAAGGGTCTTGTCGATGCTGTTGCGAATTGCTGCTTGCTTTCTCTGGAGTCGATCCATGATGCTCTCGGTGTCGCTTGGTCGACTTCTCCCGGGTTTCGGCACCAAAATGTTGAGTAGTGTTTTCTTTGTCGAAAACAGTACGGAAAACCGCAGGCGTGAACTTGCCTTTAGATATTAGCGAGTTCCCGCTCGACTGCGCGTAACTTAACTCTTTCGTTACCACGCCTATTCAAATCGATCACCGGTGATCGATGATTTATATTGCCTATTTCGACATGTTGTAGTCGTTTCTCGTACACCTAATGCAGCCAGTGATAGTCTAGGCATTGCCCTTTTAGAATCAGTTTAAATTTTCCCGCTCCGGCGACATTGAGATTTTTGGCGGCGTTTTTTGCGAGCTGAGGTGCATGTGTTTTTGACGAAGGGGGCGTAGCTGCTGCACTTGAGAAAAAAGGATGCAGGTCGTGGTTAGGCTGCATTACCATAATATTTTTTTTGTCAAAAGGCTCCTGGCAAGTCAAATACCAAATAATGGGGTCAGCTTTGTAATCCGACAGCGTTGAGAGGTGATAATTACTTGAAAATGGCCCCAGCTATTCACTAATGATCTTTGGTTCGGACAAAGGGCAGCTTTATTCTCCCAAAGCTTATTTCTGATGGTCCCCCGCATGTCTAGCAAGTGTGCCTGACATTTTCAACCAGTTTCCAGCAGTTTCGGTTTCGTTTTCGCATTGCGAAATTCATATTTGGTGCTACTATGCAGTTACCCAACTACAAGCTCATTTGCCATGGCGCCTCCGTTGCCCGCTACTGCTCCTCAAAACAAGCATGCCGCTCGCGCTTCCACTTTATCTACGCCTTGCTTCTGCGATAAGAGCTTCCGCTGAAAGTCAAACGATAACGCCAAGTCGTCGGGTATCAGTTCAGACGAGGAGAACGCTTCCAATTGGCCTTGAACACCGCCAGCTGTTCACCGGCCAGTTTCGGTTTCATACGAGGGTATTTCCGGAAGTTTAGTGTCGCTTCTTAGTAGTACTGTTTATTCTGACAAAGTCTCCAACAGCCTTGTATTTGTTTCTTTTCAAAATTGTTAGGTGGCGCTGCAATGTAGTAGGCTCGTAGTGCTGAACTCGCTTCACAGCCCGACGCCGGCTTGGTGAAAGCTTGCTGGGCATGATTCTAGCGCATCGTACCTTATTCCTGCAAGCAGGGCTACCATAGTGAGTCAGAACATGATAATAAAACGCAAATGAAAGTTCTGACTGATGAGCGATCATCAGAATGTCAACAAGCATCCACCAAAGAGTTTGGTTCTCAACTCCAAGCGGATTTTTTTACATCGCTTGCTTGCCTTCAATATTGTGCCGGTCATAATCATTGACAAGGTGTTTTTACATCACGTGGAGGCTAATTTGGGCCTTTAATAATGTCAAACCACCAGATTTCTTCTAGAGAACTATCCAAAATAGCAAAACTTGAAATAGAGGTTAGGCTTCACCACATGGCATGGGCACCACGTGGGCTAACATTTTCTTTTATATCTGACAAATTGTACTGCGCAACTCAATTTTTTTTCTAGGACGGGTTTTTGAAATGTCTACCTACAAAATGTATATTCTAAATTTTTTCTACTACACGTGGTTTATTATACACAACTTACTTTTTTCTTTTTTCTTCAACGCGCGGACAAAAATTTCGAATTCGATAATTTTTTTCGGAATCATTATTTAGGAAAACATTAATAAAACTGGTGTCGTTGGAAAGCGCGTGGAATAATCTGCATTGTATGTCACTGCAATGGGAGCCTAACCAATATGAATAGCACAAAAAAATGTTTTGTTAGACCCTTCAAAATTGGTCAATTTCCTGCGGTAACGAAAGAGTTAACGGGGCGGCTGATGCCGCGCGCGCAGGAGATCTCCAAGGAACGATGCGAACAGTTTGGGTTCACTTGAAGCTCTGTTTTATTATACGCACAAGTATACGCTACAGAAAGAGGGTAAGGGCACGAACAAAGAGGAGAGTCTCGGTGCCTCAAGTGGCGATGGTTGGCGTCGGTTCGTCTGCAAGCGCGCACACACATAAACACACGTCGCTCGCTGGCGCCGCACCGTCAGGGGTCAGTGGCATGGTGTCGGATGCGCCGCATGGTGTAAACAGCGGCCGCTTTTCGTTCCGATCCTCGTCTTCGGTTACTTGATCCGGGGCCTCAAGGTCCTCCCGAGCTCTTCCCCGTCAGCGATGTGTGAACTTTAGACACGCCTTCCGAGAACGGAGGAATTCTTAACACTTTGCGCTAAAAGACGGGACAAAGGAGAGAACGTCGGTGTCGTTCTCTCCTCTCTTCCGTCCTTCAGGGCAAAGTTATTTAATTATGGGCCAACCAAGCTGTGCAGCTTTTTTGTAGTGCAATAAAATATCCGAATTTCCCCCTTGCCCCCCCCTTCCGGACGCCCATGCTCGTCACACGAGCATAGCTGAGTTTGTAGATATCGCGTCGTTTACAAGGCATGAATAACACTTCGAACAACCAGACGTGAAATTTCACCTATGCCTCCGCAGAAGGTGTTTCTAACAGTGGAGCTGCTCTAGGATGAGATGGCCCTGACGGCAGTCTCTATCTGCTGGCATCGTGTCATCTCTCTCTCTGGAGCAGCTAGGTTTCTCCGCCGCGCAAAAACAGGTTCCCAGTATCGAAAAAAAATGTATAAAAAATAAAAAAAGCCCTAGGGTCTTACTATTTTGATATAAGACGACTTATACTGCCCCTGGAAAATCGTCTTCCCAGCAATGCGTTTGTGTTTAGAAATTAAGCCGACGTTTAAGGGGATCGGTGTTGGCTCGATCTTTGTAAGCCGGCTTTCCCACATTGCCTGTTGCGCAGTGAAGCATGACCACCTGCGGAGGGAGTATGATTACAAAGTGTTATCGAAAGGATCCCGAAACAAGTTATACGACAATTAACCGCTAAGCCGGCTGGGCCATTTACTTTAATTTACTTCTGATTAGTCCGTTCAAATGAAGTTGTAAGCGTTACAGAATGACTGCATGCCTGCTGTCAAGACATGACCACCCACGGAGGGAGTATATGGTTACAGAAAACCCCGCACTGTTGTGTCCCCACAACTATGCGGAAACAAATTGTAGCGCTCCGTCTGTTCCATCGTTTCCGTTTGTATCGTGTCGACCGGGGCTCAACTGCGCCTGCGCGATCCCCCCTACCGGAACGAATTTGCAAGTGCCTAGACGGGTCCGGGGTCAACACGGTACGCACGTAAAACACGGAGCACACCGACCAGCACTTTTCACGTGAATGTTGATTGATTGCGTACGGTTTAACTCGCCCGCGCAATGCAAGCGATGAGGCGCGCCGTAGGTTAATTAACGAATTAATTTTTACCACCTGGGGATCTTTAACGTGCGCCGAAATCTCGTACACACGGGCGTTTTTGCTTTTCGCCTCCATCAGAAAAGCGGCCGCCGCGGCCGGGAATCGAAGCCGCGACCTTGGTCTTACAGCAGCACAACGCCTTAGCCACTGAGCCATCGTGGCGGGTTTCACGCGAATGTCCAGGAAGCAGGTGCATATTACCGAGACGAATCCACGGTGGGCAAAGAAGAGCCTGTCTCTACTTTTTTTTTTTTTTTTTCCAACCCGCCGCGGTGGCTAATATTGCTATAGCGTTGTGCTGCTGAGACCAAGGTCGCGGCTTCGATCCCGGCCTCAGTTGCTTCTTTTCACATAGAGGCGAAAAGCGGAGAGAGAATAAACTTTCCTTATTGAGAAACAATAAATAAAATGGCCGCCGTTTGTACAAAGTGCCTACGCCGGCCGCAGGCGTTCAGCACATTCAACCACGTCAACTCTTGCCCTCCACAGCGGGTGGAGGCCTAGGTATAATGTGGACACAATCACGGAGGAGCGGGCACTCCGAGGTCGCCTCCAAGAACCTCAAGTTCATCCAGGTGAGCTTCCAGGGCGTGTTAAACGAGCACTGCAGCTCGTCCCAGAAATACAACGCCGTGTTGCACACCACAAAAACATATATGCTCGCAGGTCTCCCGCCTTCCACACAGCAGGCAGTTGGCCACTCCATGGCAAGAAAAAACCCCGGTCCTCCTGTCTTGCCTTAGTAGGTAGAACCCCTGTGTGCAAGGGGAAGAAATCCTTTGAACCAGTAGGAATAGGAAGCTTCCGCACAGCCGGAGGACCTCACTTTTTAGGCGCCCAAGAGGTGGCGAGAGATACACGGGGGTCGGTTTCGCTGTGCACAGGTACTTTGCAAGAGAAGAGTCCCTGCAAGAAAGCCACCGTTCCCGGCACTTCTGTAGAAGCCCGTAGCGCGGGCACCGGGCAAGCTACGCTGTTGTTGCGAGCGAAGGGGCCAAATGTAAGTATACGTTGTGGAGAGCCGCCTGGAGGCAACCGTCGCGACGAACACGGAAGAACATAATACGCTGTCCCATCAGCTTGAGCTCCACGTTGGACCACCAGCTTCCGGACTCCAGAAAATGTTAGCGCGGCGCACAGGCTCGTAGGTGGATCACCAGAGAAATACCGCGAACGTCCTGTGAAACTTGGCAACTGTGCCTGCGTCGATGGTCGATCCTCGGGCCACGTACAAGATGGCCAGGTATATTGCAAGCATGTGCCCTTGAGGAAAAGGCGATGTGTCGCGCTCTCCAGTGCTCCAACTTCATACAAGCGGCTGCCAGCGGGGGGCTATGGCTGTGTCGCAGTCCATATTGACTCCGAGGTAGCAGGGCATGGCCTCCCTCCATCGAACTCCGTAAAGTTGTTGTGGTTTGGTGAGCCATTCCCCTGGCCATATGGTAAGACTTGGTAAGAGTGAGGTGAGCACCTGAAAAGCGACAGAATAATTGCGCGAGCACGATGACATCCGTCGGATGCTTTTTCGACGAGCATACAAACGCGACATCATCTGCGTTAAGCCAAGACTATTAGTTCTTCGTCGCCGAGAACTAAGCCTTTGATTGACTTCGATGCCATTGCCATCCTGCAAAGTGGCTCTGAAAGAGAATCGGGGACATGGGGCAGTCCTGTCGGACCGACCTTCCCACGCCGATGATGCTGGTAGTGATGTCGATGTAGCCGATTTTTATCCATTCTACCATTGCATCTATGACCGTAGGTTAGTACCCGAGAGTCAAACGGCTTACTCACTTGGGTGTTACCGCCACCTGTTCGACAAGGAACGTCTGATAGGGCGTCTAGTTCAAGCATACGCGTTCTGTTCGTTCGTTCTGCTTATTTAATTTGCTTCTTATTCGCCGTTATAGCAACAAACATGGGGTAAAGGTCGTTGCGGCAGCGAAGAAGAAGCAAATCGGCTGCAGTCGTGGACTTAAACCGCCGTGATGGTCGTGAAGGTTGCGCACAGCTTCGCTACCTACAAGACGCGTCATTGTGACCTTCCTTCATTTTTTCATCTTTGTTACCCTCACAGGCAGCCATGTGCTCGCAGAGTGGTCAGTCTCAAACGTCTTTGCCCCTTTCCTTTGCAAGCTTTTAGCAGCGGCGCTGTTTCACCTTCTAGTTCCTTCGTCGAGCGTTACCGGAAAAATCAGCCCAGCCGAGCGCACGTGCTCCTCCTGAGGAGCAACCGGCGCCGTCCAGGCTTGTACGTGGGCCTGCGCCGCGTGAGGAGCTCGCAAAAAAATGCAGAGCGCGCGTTGGCGTGTCGTGAGGAGCACCCAGCGTCGGCCAGCTCGACCTTTGAGAAAAACATGTCCAGCGTTTGTGGTATGATCTCTCGCGTGCTGTTCTCTTCGCCAGTTCACGTGCGTTCGCAGAGGCCGAATTCCCGAAGCCGGTTGCCGCGGATTCTAGCATGACCTAATGCGGTCCACTTTGAGAGAGATGTTAGAGCCTACGAAAAAAAAAAAAAAAAAACCGATCCGGGCCTGCCATACGAGGAGAACCTTCTGCAGCAAGTTCGGAAGTCTGTGTGAGGTGCAACAGCCTGGTCTCCGACGAAGGTAGAAGGGCTGCCAGCTCTGCTGCCTTGGACCATTAGTACAGGCTGCGCCAGTTTTTTGTCGCACGCCGTAGTACGTACGAACTAACCACGAGCTGCCGAAAAAGAGAAAATAAAGACGTGCAGCGCTAGAAAGCATATCCGCTCCCCAAACAGCAAGCCGAGGGTGCGCGCTCTTATTTATTTTGCTCGTGGCGACTGTCGAGATTGGCAGAGCGGGAGCCCGCGCATACGCAGATCGCGACTGGAAAAAGGTCTATTTGCCGCTAAGACGCGTCTTACGAACCACAGCTTTGCTGGTCATCCTTCCTCACAGAGTGAATTCGGGCAGTGAATTTTTTATCTCAGGGGGAAAATAGCGCTTTGCATCCTGACAGCAATTCGCTGGAAGCATACAGGTAGCGAATCGGACTAACATAAAGTGTTTCCAACAACGCGATACAGCACAGCCGTGCGTGTTAAGTAAGCTTGATCGCGGGGCCTACACTAACCCCGCAAAGAAATTGCACACTCTCGATGTGAACCCACACACGAATTCATGTTAGAAACGACGGCAAGTAACTGCCCGCAATAGAAACGAACCCAAAACAAAACTGAGGCACGGAGCGATTACCAAAAGAAACGACAAAACACATGAGGAATTCGCGCAGCGGCAAACACGATTCCGTGTCCGATATGTATGGCGATTCCATGTTCGGGGACAACGAAACCACCGTTCCACATGCATCGAATCGCGCACGCTGCACACGATTCTCCACCCTCTGCATTGCTGCACGGCGTTTTTTTTTTCTATTTGTAGCATACCAACACCAGCCAGTACTTTGAAGAGAATGGGAGAATGCGACAAAACACTCAGAGATGGGCATGGAGGCGCTCGGGTTGGGACAAGCGTGAGGCGACAGGCAGAGGCTAGGTTAGCAGGCCGCCCCGCTCAAAGTCGTCGTTCCAACTTCCAGGCGCGCTGCAAGAAAAGGCGCATTAGGAGATTAGGATCGCCGCTTCCCCTCGGGGAGTTAGCAGGGGAGCAGCTAGCCGGCTGCGCCCCGCTGTTGCCGGCTGGGAGGAGGAAAGTTAAAGGGGGTTAAAGGGCCAGAGGGCGCCACGGGCGGTCGTGCTGCGCACGAGCCGCGCGCTTTGACAACTACGTGACTACGTCACGCGACCGCCCCCACCTCCATCTTCCTCTACAGTGCCAATGGTGGCAGGTGTGCTTTGTTTTTCGGGTGTGCGTTGAATTTCACGCAGTTCAAGACTCCCGGCCACAGATTCGCGCCGCGTAGGTGTTCCCGTGGGTGAAGTTCATACGTGCGTGTGATGTGCTATCGCATTGGATATCTGGTTGCCGAAGACGAGGCGGGCCGTACCTGAAACGCCTGAAACACATTTGTCAACACTAGTGCGGCAACTCGCCTGGTTATCAGGAAGGATGCCGCGACGACGAGGTCAAACATTGGCGGCTGCGTGTTCTCAGTCAACAGGATTGTGTGTAAACTGTGAGTACGACGCGCACCGCGTTGTTTTCTACCTCGTCAAGTATTTCGTGATAGCTCAGCGTATTCGATCGTTTGCACACAGCCCGACTAAGCTTGGGTGCAGCCGTACAGCTCGTATCGCTAACCGCGTACTGAACATGTGCGTTTATTTCATCTTTTCGAGCATTTGGTAAACGTGGATCGGTGCACTGTTTGTGTACGCTTTTAAGAGAGGTTTCCTGGACGCGCCTCTCATAGCTGAGGGAATGCAAAAGACGTGCTCAATTTCGGCCGCTCTGGACTCTCGTGAGCGTCCGAATATGGCGTCATCCTCGTTCAAGTGTGTCATTCGAGAATATAGCTACACTTCATGGAATAAGGTGGTGCTCTTCCTAGTCATATTCACATCTCGCTCCTTTGTCTCTTTGCATCATTTCTTGTTCGCCGTCGTACATTTTTTTTTTTGCGGTGCCCGTGGCGTCACCTAGCCACCGCCCCGTGAAACGGCGCCGCCGCGCATTTTCGCGAAACGTTCAAACCATTCAGATTGCACCCGGATAATTTCATTTGAGATGAGCCAACTGTGTCGTGTCCGCACTTTTTAATTATCCGAAAAAATTTGGTAGTTTCTGTGGCGCCGAAAACAGGTTAGAGCTTATTTCGCTGAAACAAAAAAAATGAGACCCACACCCGTGAGTTCTCTTTTCTTTATCATGTTTGCGTCTCATTTTTTTTCGGTGCTTTTTTTCTTCTTCTCAATCTTCAGTTCAAAGCAGCTAGCTCACGCAGCAGCAGTTGTCCCTGAATGAAGATATTTAAAGAATGTTGGGACAAAACCCACCCTTAATTCTTTTCGTAATGCTACTTGTGAAAGCAGTCGACTCGTATCTTGCGTTTTTCAATCTGTGATGCTTTTGGTTTGTGAGTAGCAGTGTGTGTGTGAGTGATGGGTCTTTGAGCTGTTCAAACCTTACATTAAACGCTTAATATGAATTCCCTACAGAAACGATGAGTAGCTGCAGTTTGAAGGGTCCGAAAGTAGTACAGTGTGTATATTTTGTGCCCCTGATCCTCCTCGTCTTTGCTTTTACTGCATAACACCAAAATTGCTGGTATACTTAAAAAGAAATGCAAAGGAAATATTTTCACTCTGTCTTTTGGTGCATTGTGCACCAGTAGCAAAAGCACAAGCCTTTGAGAAAAATACGCCTTTTTATTTGGCTTTGAGCTTCACAGCACGTACAATCTTTTCTTAAAGGTGTTGTGCCACTAAATTTGTTGCTTGTGCATTCTTTGTTGCAAACGTTTTATATTTCGTTAGAAAGCATGATACATGTTCTCACATATTCTGAGTGAAAAATTTATTATCGCACGATTCATGTGAACAGGATTCGGTTTCGGTTTCTGGGCGCCGATTCAAGCAGTGACTTCACAGTGTTGCGAGGACGCTCTGCCACGTGTGTCTACCATGCGGCGCTGCGGCACGTTGCGACTTTACTGCGGCGTCAGTGTCTTCTCTCTCTCTCTCTCTCTGCTCCCCCACATATGTGCTTCACCACGGAAGTAAACACGCCGACTCGTCACTTCAAGCCGCGACAGCTCCGACACGGATTCTTTGTCTGCATCCTCGGATGCCGCCACATGGATATGCAAACCATGAAAATGCTAAAACAAAAATATATATTAAGCGCTTGCTGTACCCAGCACTTCATGTTGAGGGTTGTTGCATGCAGAGGAAGCCTACAGCAGGCTTTTTACAGAGTTAAAATTTGGTGGCACAACACCTTTAACATACAGAAATTGTTTTTTTGTGGGTGAGGAGGTTATTTTTAAGCTTCAGTGTTTGTGCGGTTCTTGCAAAAGTTCTGCAAGTCTCTAATGTAATGTTATGGGGGAAAAAAAGCATATTGAAACTGACTGGGAAGGCCGTTCCACGCTTGGTCGATTTGTCAGGAACCCTGTCGGTGGTGGTACAATAAGCTCCGGTTGATTTGGCAGGTGGGGCAGTGGTCAAGTTCACCGAGATTGGGCTGAAAAATAAAAGAGTTGGAGACGTGGTTGATACAGTGAAGAGAACAGAAGGCTTTGCACAACTATTTACATTAAGCTACAGGGTACGTGAGTAATGAAAGGAAAAGTTTGAACTAGCAAGTCTAGCTTTAATTGCACATGAATGACTTGAGAACCTCAAACTCCAAGTAAAACTCTAGCTACGAGTACCGACAAATGACCCTAGCAACATCAGGCAAAAACGGGCTTTTCTCTGGGATCCCTCAGCTTTTGTGCGTGCGTACATATCGCCCAAGCTGGAAGGTGAACGCTTTTGCCTGTTGTAGTGCGGCGTTAAAAACTAGCCTTGGTGCCTGTCTCCCACAGAGATGGTTTTGAAGTCTACCTGGATATGGGGTGATTAAAAGTTCTCCGTTCACGCCTGTCACCGGATGGTGAATTAGCTGCCATGATGGGTTGGGGTCGCCATCAAACAGTGAGCCCTGGTGCATGTAGCAATTTTCCCACTGCCATAGCGGTTTGATGCAAAAATAACACACCGTCAATCTAACACGTTTTTTGGTAAGGAGTGGTTCACGTTACATGGTACGCCATGACCATTGTGCTTTACGACTGCGACTATGTCTCCCTCAGCATGCCCTCTCCAATTCCTGAAAGTTGGGGGTGTGGCAGGCGTCATGATGGGACCGCTGGTTGTTTGCAGGTCTCTGTCGACGCTTAGGCATCAACCTATGTTGCAGTGAATTGATCGTTTCTGCAGCCATTTTTAACTTCGAGCCATAACCAGTTTCACAAATCTCGCACGTTGTCAGCACAGTGACTTCTATCGGAGAAGTATCATTACAGAGAATAGCTGGTACTCGTTGGGGTTGGTTTGTAATTGCAAAAGGACGTGAACAGCGCAAAATTACCTCAGGGCAAAAACCTCAAATATCTCTGGGCAAAAACTCCGCGTTATTCTGCATTTTCAGATTTTGCGCTGTTCCTCACCTGCTACTAGTGTCTTACTGGAATCAAAACCTAAATAAAAAAAATAAAACGTTTGACTGCGTGGACGGCGACCATAATCTTGGGGAGTGTTATTCCCAGCCGGTGTCATAAATAATTTGTTTCGATACAAATAGCATTAAGACGTTAAGCCAAAGCAGTCCCAGAAGCATCACAGAGCAACTGTGAAAAGGATAGCCATGTGTTTGTTATGAAACATTGGTCCTTTAATGTGTTTCTTGCACTCGGTCGTTGTGTGGCTCGGTTGTTAATTACGATTAAAGTGTTTTAAAGTTGCAGTTCAGAGTGGATCTGCAGTTTCTTAATACCATTTTAATCAGTATTTCAATTGCTTTGGTGCTCAATAATTTGACTGCAGATGAATGTCGTTTTTGTTAACATACAAAGAAACTGAACACTCATTGCCGTTCACAAACAAAAGGCGGAACAAATTGGATGTACTTGTTCTGCTTTTTTTTACATTCCTTGAAAAAAAAAAGCCCAGATATATTTGCATTATTTGGAGGGCATTACTTCAATTTCAGGTTGCATTTTGAACAAGAAAGTTTGTTTTTTGTCTACAATTTACTCTTCATTCACAGAAATTTCGTATGTGTGGTGCATATTTGTGCACGAAAAACACATAGACAAAATAAGAACAGCAACCAAGTGGTGCACGTAACAGATTTCAGTTTAGTAATATTTCATGCAAGAAAGAAAAAAGAGGTGTAAATTTGAGCAAACCTGCGCTGAGTGAATTTTTTTCCATATCTGAAGCTTCTAACAAGATTATATGGATCAGCTAAAGCTTCATTTGAAAATAAATATTGCATTCACAAAGTACAACCTTTTCCCTGTATTTGCCAAACTGCCACAGTCAGAGGACGAAGGCCAGATGCGTAGGAAATTGGTTTTTGTCCTGGGTACATTTTTTAATACAAAAGAAACTCAAACCTGTATTTTTGGAGTACAACTGTATCATTTTTTTTCCGCCTCATTTAGAAATGTCGACCGGACATGGTGGTTGGCCGAACTTTAATGAAGTTATCCAGGTGTATGCTCAACTGGGCTTCGCGTTTTCTTTTTGCCATGGGAGAGAAACATAGTCGTTGATTTAGTGAAAAGTCAGTTCATTTTCTGGCGAAACTGATGCCTTCTTCTTTCTGTTGGCGCGAGTACGGAAAGTTAAATTTCAGTGCGCAGGCGCTGCGATGTTGCTTGTTTACATTCTGGCCAAGGTGTTGAAGCTGGACATCGGGGCTAGGAGTTACTTTAGCTGCGCGTGTGTGTAGTTTACTCTCGTACAGGTCCACGCTTTCTTCACACGGTATTAGAGCGGCCGTGCGTTAAAACCGTGCCATGAGCAGACACGCAAGCTGACAGCGGAGTGCCTTGCAGGCTACCGGCGACTCCGGCGGTTTCGCTTTCGAACTAGTCTCTGATCAAACCAAACACGCTGTTTGAAGCGGTAATGCTGCAGTCGCAACTGCCCTTGCCGATCGTCTGGATCGCGAATTCATTGTGCAGTACGAACGTGAGAACGAACCTCTGTCGTCGGCGGCCATGTTGACGGCGTTTCGGGGGCGTCGACGTCCGGTCTCCGGTGCGTCCGCTCTGGTTTCGTTTGGTTACAGGGGTTGGGTTTCGTCTGCTGCGTTAATTACCGATTTAAAATTTGTATTTAATGAAAGAAAAATGCAACACCTGTTGCATCGGTGGGGCGATCGACGTATTCCGTGCCGGCCAGTCGGGGCGCCGTGGGGGGGCTGCTCGTTGTCGAACTTCGGTTCGCCTTTTCGCAGACTGGCCTCTTTAATAATCATTTAGTGACATAAAGCTACATTTAACGCGCATTTTAAACTAAAAGGAGCGTGCCACAGAGTCGGTGTCGCCCGCGCAGGGCGGCCGGCTCGCCGCGGAGCCTCGCTCGGCGAGTTGGTTTCGCTTTAGGCTGGCCGGCCCATTGGGGCTCGTCATCTGGCACTTTTCGAAGGGTTCCAACCCCGGTGCAAACCGTGGTTATCGCTTCTCGGCCTTTTGGCTAAGATCAAAGTGTAGTCTAGGTATATTACCTGACCCTCGGGGGCTCTTTTTGAGAGCTCCTGATCTTCGTGGAGCATCTACAAGCCATGGACTCGGACCTGCTGCCCTCGGACCCCTCGGACCTGCTGCGCTGCTGACCGGCCGCCATCTTGGAAGCGCCGGCCGCCTGGATCGCCTCTTGGATCGCTGCCCGGACCCTCTTGGATTCCTGCTGCCCTGGAGGACCTGCTGCTGTTGCATGGGCATGCTATTTTGAAGTGTTGTGCCGCTGCATGCCTGCATGGTTGTTTTGAAGTGTTGCGATGCTCTAGTCATTGATTCTAAAGTGTTGTGATGCTTCTACCTGCCCATAAGGCATGTTGTTTTGAAGTGTAGTGCTGCCACATGAAAGCATGGTTGTTTTGAGGTGTTGCGATGCTTTAGTCATGAATTCTAAAGTGTTGTAATGCCTCTACCTGCCCAGATGGCGCACCCTGGCGCTTCGGCGATGCTCAGAGTGTAGTGTCAAACACACACTTTGAAGCAACCGTCGCTCGTGCCAAACTTTGCACAAACTTCTGCCCAGAGCGGCCGCCGAACCTCGGCACTGCTCGCAACAGCTTGCTGCCTGCTCTCAGAGGCAGAATGACCAGGATCAGCAGAACCTGATGAAGCGCCACAATGGCAAGCGACAGGGCGCCAGTTGCGAGGCGCCGCAACAGCGGGATCCCGGTACCCACTCCGCGGACCCCTGAAACCCCGCCCACTCCACCACCAGATGAGGGGCACCAACCTCGCAGAGATGGAGATACTCTCTTTATCTCCTTTCCAGCCCCTCAGCCTTTCAGGTGCACAGAGGCGGGCTGCACGTCAGCATACTCTGCTGCTGCATGGACGAACAGGCGTCAGTCACTGCAGAGGCACCTCGAAGGAGACCACGGCATGCGAATTCGCCGTACGGTCAACGTCTGTGCCCTGTGTGGGGACACGCTAGGTGCAAAGCCCACAACGCACCCCTGCCTGGCCAATGGGAGGGCTAGCGCAGCCCCCACACAACAACGATTCCAGTGCACTGACTGCACGTCGTCCTTCCCTTCTAGGAAGGGCTTGCACAACCACACGCTTTGGCACAAAAAAGAGGAGGCCAAGCGACAGCGTGCAGCCAGCTCACAGCAAAGCACCACCCCAGGAGATGACGAGGGGCAAAGTGAGGGGCTTCCGCCGGCACAAGCCACACCGGCATCAGGCAACACTGCGAGCCGGCTGAACACCCAAGCTCCCAGCAGCCCAGAACCAGGCCTTGGGGAGGAAAGCCAGACGCTAACCCCCCACCAAAGTAACACCCTTGCCTCGCAGGCCACCGGGGACTCCACTCCTTGCCAGTCGGACCGGTCTGCCACACCCACCCAGCTGTTCTCGCAGGAATGCCCCAGCATGGGAGGGAGTCCGCGGATCGACGATGACGCAGGAGGGGAGGAGGGTGAAGGAGACAACCCAGCAGCCGCGCTTGTCGATGACAGCTCTGTTCTGAAAGAACACACGAAAAAGCTGCAGCGCGTGCTCAAACTGGAGCCAAATGACGAGGCCTGGGACCAGTTCCTTGAAGTTCTCGATGACGCTATGACCACAGTGGCAAGCACTGTCAAGCTGCCCACTACCACAGGGGAGGGAAGATCCCGGCGCGAGGTCAACGCCGCAAATGCACAGCAGATCCAGACTCTGTACCGTCGCAACCGCCGCCGTGCGGTCCGTCTGATCGCTGAGGGCCCCTCCCAAATGTGCCCAATCCCGCCGGGGGAACTGCAGGAACACTTTTCCGCAGTATGGGGGAACAAAGAGGCAGATACAACACTGCTGACGCAGCGACTGCCAGCCCCAGGGGAGGTGAACATGACCCCACTCACACCAACAGAAGTAGCGGCAAAACTCCGCCGCTGTGAGAACACTGCCCCCGGCAACGACCGACTTACCTACCACCATTGGAAGTCCGTCGACCCTGAAGGTTGCTTCCTGGCAGTAGTTTTCAATGTCTGCCTGCAACATTGTCGAGTTCCGGACTGCTGGAAGGTGTCCCGCACGGTACTCATCTACAAGAAAGGCGAGAAGAGCGATCCCACAAATTGGCGGCCCATCTCCCTTGGAAACACTATCGCAAAACTGTACGCCGGATGCCTTGCGTCCAGGCTGCAGGGGTGGTTGTGCGACCATGGGGTCCTGTCGCAATGCCAAAAGGGGTTCCTGCCACACGACGGGGTGTTCGAGCACAACTTCGTGTTGCAGGAGCGCCTTGACGCAGCGCGCACAGGGGGGGCTGACCTATGCGTGGCGTTCCTCGACTACGCAAACGCCTTTGGGTCCGTGGCCCACAACGCCCTCGTTGAAGCGGTTCGAGGTGCAGGGGCTGGAGACGCCTTCACCAGCATTGTCCGGGACCTGTACAAGGACAACTCCACTGCCATCATCAGCGAAGGAGGAATGACGGAACCAGTCAACATCAATGCTGGTATCCGCCAAGGGTGCCCACTCAGTGGCCTCTTATTCAACATGGTACTCGACCCAGTGATCAGGGCAGTACAAGGAGGTGAGCGGCAGCATAAGATCCTGGCTTATGCAGATGACCTGACCCCGATAGGCAGCAGCCCAGCAGAACTGCAAACACGCATCAACGTGGTAGCTGCACTATCAAAAAAGCTGGGGCTGGAACTCAACCCGAGGAAATGCCGCACCCTCCACATGTCTGGGCAGACCCCCGTGGGAACCAGGCCCACCACGTTCAAAGTCGGTACCGAGGAGATACCGCACATAGGCGACTTTGAGAGCCATGCTTTTCTTGGCCGCCCTGTTGGCTACAGGGTACTACCTGACACGGCCTGCGTAGATGACGCAATCGCCCTAGGGAAGCGCCTCCTCACGTCAATGCTAGCCCCCTGGCAGAGGCTGGACGCGATCAAAACATTCCTATACCCGGCACTGAACTTTGCCATGCGAGTCGGAGCCGTGGGAAAAGAGGAATGGCGCCGCCTCGACGACACTCTGCGACCCCTCATCAAGCAGACGCTGTACTTGCCTGCCAATGCATCAAACAAGTATCTGTACGGCAGCGCAGGTGCAGGAACTGCGGGGATTCCAGAGGCAGCCGAAATCAGTGACGCATGCCGCATTGACGGAGCGTTCAAACTGCTCTCCTCACCAGACAGCGAGGTTCGCGACCTAGCACTGCAAGCGCTAACCAAGGTGACGGAACGACGGCTGCGGCGACCAGTGACGGAGGAGGATATGGAAGCCTACCTATCGGGTGAAACGGAAGGGGACTTCCGGGCCACAGCGACCCAAGTCCAATCAGTCTGGACAGAGGCACGCAAAGCCTCACGACGCATGGGAGTGGCCTGGGAGCTCGGACCAGAGGGGGCGCGGATCACCTGTGGAGACAAGACAATCTCGCCCAAACACAGGCACCAGGTGGTCCGCACCTTGCGAGGCATAGCCACAGCAGCCAATGACCAAGCATTGCAGGAGCAACCCAGCCAAGGCAAGGTGATGGAATGTGTCGCCGCCGACCGTGCCAGCGCACACTTTATGCGGTCCGGTAGGTACACTAGATTCGCCGACTGGCGTTTCGTCCACCGAGCCCGGCTGAACCTGCTGCCCCTCAATGGCGCGCGCCCTTGGGCCTCCGCAGCCGACCAGCGGTGCAGAGCGTGTGGCTACCAGCAAGAAACCTTGCCACACGTCGTCTGCCACTGCATGGTCCAGAGCCAGGCCCTCACACGTCGCCACAACGCCATCGTGGACCGCATCAAAGCGGCTGCCATGCCGCGGTTCACGGTGAGCCACGAGAACCGGCCGGTCGGAAACTCGAGCCTGAGACCGGACCTGGTACTGGTTCGAGGGGAGGAGGCCATCGTGATCGATGTTGCCTGCCCCTTCGACAACCGCCGAGCTGCGTTTCAGGAAGCTCGACGGGCGAAAGAGGATAAGTACGCAGGCATCAAGGAGTACTTGTCCCGGCGCTTCCAGCGAGTCACGGTGGAGGCGGTCATCGTCGGTGCCCTGGGGTCCTGGGATCCAGAGAACGACCGGGTCCTGCGCCGCCTCTGCAGCAAGAGCTACCTGCGGACCATGAAGCGCCTGGTCGTCAGCGAGACCATCATGAGGAGCAGGGACGTCTACGCGGCACATATTGCTGGGAAGCGCTAGGCGCCTCTGATGGTTTTTTTTTTTTTTTTTTTTTTTTTTTTTTTTTTTTTTTTTTTTTTTTAATTGTAGATAGTGTAAATAGCTTTTGTATAAACTCTTTGACAACCCTTTCTAGGCACTTATAAATTGTATAAATTCTTTGACAACCCTTTATAGGCACTTAGCTTTCTCTTTTTCCTCTTATTTTTATACTGTATACGTTTCAAACATGTATAATTTAAATCATTTGCACCATCAAATGTTATGAACATATAATAAAAACTCTGTTCTTATCAGCTTAATATCTGATACGGGTCCTATTTGGACCCAAGATATTAAACTTATTTTTGGAATGCGGCGGAGTGCTTGAGGCTTGCCTCACCTCCGCCACGGGTTGGCCCGGTATTGCACTGCCTCCGGGATCGGCCCACTCACCCCCACCACGGGGGTGAGACCTTTACAAACCCAAAATCAGACCTGAAAACCGCACCACTGGGCGCAAATATTGTGTCCGGCTGCGACCAGATGCACGAGCGCGAGTCGTTGAGGGAACACGAAACTTGCTGTCGCCTTGCTTGCGCCGGCGTGGCTGCAGGGAGCCGCTAAGGTTTTCCGCTTGAGCGGAGTGTTGTTTAACGTGGTTTTCGAGCCCATCGTACGAGCCGCGCAAGTTGGTGCAGGAAAGCACATGATACACTAACATTCGCCGACGACATAACGCAAATCGCCGAAGACCCAGACACCCTTTAATCGAGAGTCAACGTAACATTATCGCAACAAACCTGGACTGACCCCGAGTCCTGCAAAATGTAGATCGGTGTACATTCACGGTGCAAGGTACAGCTCTGGAGAGTCCAGCCAAGTGCTGGTCACCCTGACCTCTGGTGGTCGCGGCCACCCTTCTCGCTAACCCGGTTTTCTAAACAGTTTTGTTGTCCCTCCCTTCCCTCTCTCTTTCTCAGCTTGGCTGCAGAAAAAGGCGCCGTGCAGACAAAACACAAGTTTGGTTCATTCGAAAGATTGCCCACTTAGAATCACACTGACACCACTTTTAACGTAAACTTCACTCAAATAAGCTGTATAAGGGAACGGCTATGCGGCCCACTAGCTCATTTCCCGCAACAGAACCTGGGATTGTTATATGCACAGCTGTGCGATTGGCTGAGGCCGGCAAAAGCAAATGCAGCTTAGGCATGGCTCATAAGCTTGCAGCACAAGCTGTTTTCACTGTAATGTTTTCAAGTGTAATGCATATTCATTTTATAGCAGTGAGAATGGTGGGTTAAACAGTGGAAGAAACATAGAAGTGCCGATGCATGCTGCGGTTGGTACTGGTTGCAGTATGCTTCTTGTAGCTGCACAGCAGCCTGCCGCTTTGGGGTTGTCCCACACGACACTGGCCGATTGGCGTAAGCGACATTGCCTTGCATGACCCTGTTTGTCGATTCAAAATTCCCATGCCCCATGTTTCACGAAAGGATCACTTCCAATCGCAACAAAAACAAGCCAGGTGCAAATACGGTCAGAACCGAAGAGTGGGTGGACAGCGGTCCTGGGCAGTACGGTGGCACCATCTAGGAAGACTGACGGTAAATAAGACGTTTCCGCTGCAGATTTAACGGCGTATTAACGTTTGCTTGCAGACGTGTCCTTGTTGCATCATTGCAGACGTATTAAAATTAAATTTTTTCATATTTTAAGTAAGTGAACAGTGAACAAAGTGCCACAAACAAAAATATTTTGTTTGTTTTATGTTTAAGAAGTATTATATTTTTTATTGCCGATCGAAGACGCTGGGTGCAAGAGTGCTAGAAATGGCATTTGAAACCCCAAACATCTCTCTCGGTGCTCATTTGGCTCGAATGTCGTTTTAGCCGAATGGCATTTCAAAACCTAGTGTAGCAGCACAACTTGGCATTTGAGTGAAATGACATTTGGTTCAAATGACATTCGGACGCTAGTGTAGCAGGGGTATAATTCCTAATCATGATGTTTTACTTTTTTTCTGATGCAGCACGGCCAACCTGCAAAAAATGCCCTCCACGCCGCCATGTTCGTGCTGACTGTTCCTGGGTGTCTGCACGCAGTCCTGTCTCCAGACATTGCGAATGCCATCCGCCGACAGAAACTGCCTTAGCTTGACGAGCCATCTGTTAGTGACAGACCAGGAGGGAGTGAGTAGGACTGCTGAAGCTTTGCATTGGATGCGAACTCATAGTCTTCAGGGGAACTGGACACCTCTCTCCGGGCAATGGAAATAAATAAAATGGAGCTAGAAAAGGCAGGGCTAGCTGAAAGACAAACTACAAAGCGGGAACCTTGGATCGTGCCACTGACCGCGCTAACTTGCACTTCCTGAACGAAGGCCAAAAAGCTGTTTGTGAGTGAAAAAGCAGTGTCATGTCTGGAGTGCCGACACGGTGAAGGATGCGCTAAAACTTAATTATGCTCTTGGGGAAGTGGCCCAAAGTCGTTTCTTTTTCCCTAACCAAGGTAGTGTGGCCATGCCATTGTTGCCACCCTGAAACCGAAGCGCAGCATGTGGAGTTCTGAGGGCTTGAGCCTTCATTCCTTAAGCTGGTGCTGCCCGTGCCACGGCGACTACTTATGTGGGGGCTGCTGTGCTTTTGAGCAGTCGAGTGCACATGACACTGTTGTAGCTAGAGAGAAAGAATTTTTCAGAAGGTGAATAATTCCCGGTGTGTCTGTGAGTGTGTGTGTGTGTGCGGGGGGGGGAACAGGTGATAAAATTGGAGTGCAAGTCCGCATTTCTGCAGCCCAGCATGGTGGTTCTCGGAAAATGTGGGAACTGGAACCATGTTTGGGGGGTCCCAGTGACCTTTGCGCTCTTACCTTCGTTACACCAAGTGATCTTGCCACTGCTTTGAATCGTCCCCCTAGTGAACACTTTGTTTGCATTTTTTAGACGGGGGTGGTCGTGCGTTGGCTGGCGTGCGCCCCGCAGGTGTTATCTCTCCGCGCCCTAGCAACAGCTGTGGCGCGCCTAGCAACCGGAGCAGGTGGTAGCTCGGGCGGGAGTAGCGGAGGGCAAGGGGAGAGGAGGAGCGCGCTCGGCGTGTGAGGGCGCTCACATCGCGGAGCTCGGGCGAAGAGAGAGAGAGCTCGCGCGCGGGCTGGCGTGTTTCCGCGTACCCCTCTCCGCTCACTGCGCTCAGAAATATATATAAATGCAGTGGAGCGCGATAATTACTCGCAGCGCACTCATCGGTGCACCCAATGCATTCGCATTTCCGCACGATCCCCTTCGGGGAGGTGGGGGGATTTTTTTAAGTGCGAATGCACTTTATAAGCGACCCCAAACCATCCACCGCCGGCGGCGGCGGCGTCGGCGGCGTCGGCGTCGGCGTCCGCAGTGCTCCTCTATATTTAAAAAAGAAACAGCATCCGGCGCCAGGTTTCGATCCGAGGACTTTGCGGCCGCAGCGCGACGCTCTACCGACCAAGCCACGGACACGACACTGATATCGGTGTCAGTAACGCGCCTTATATCTTTAACGCATTCAAACTACGTCGTCAGCGGCGTGCGTTGGCGACTCAGCGGCGTTATAGCGGCTTGATAACTGCGTGGTGTACACGTGATACTACAAACCCGATGGAAGAGATGGAAGAGAAGGCGGCGAGGCGGTGGGCTGCGGGGGCCGAGCGCAAGCGCCGCAAGCGGGCCGACAACCGTGCATTCGCACTTTCACATTCTCCCCCTCGGGGAAATGCGGGGGAATTTTTTTGTCTCTTGGGGGGCATGAAATGGTAACTCCCATACTAATGTGGCCAGGTGAGTCCCCTAGGGAGACAAGTGATTTGCAAACATTGCGGGATTACTAGCACAAATTGTAGTCCGGAGTCCATAGGCCATGTTTCGATCACTCTAAGTGCGTTTACGCGAATTTATTTAGTAGAAAAATCAATTCGAAAATGCTGTCCTCCTCTCTGCATCCTCGCCCATTTTCTGTGGCGTTTTCATGTCACGTCAGGAGGAAATGACTTGCCTTGACTGCACTACTGCACGGCTCGCCGACCTTCCGACAGAGCCAGTCGGACCAGCGTTTAGTCCGCCTGCCGCTGACGGATCGTCGCAATTAGTTCGCTCAGTTGAAACTAAGCCACGACACGTTCGTGAATGGAAGAATGTGCCTTTCTTTACTTTGCTAGTTTGTACACTGTATCAAGCTCAGAGTCCGGGTCGCTCCACACAAGCGCTGCACAAGCGCACATGCGATGCTTCGCTGACTGGTACGCTAGTAGAAAATCTAAGGCCACTTGAAGGCAGGAGAAGAGTCAGCGAGGTCAGTATAGGTACTAAGGAAATAAAGTCAACTGAAACTTTTGCCGTACAGCGTAAAACTAGGAAGCAGGAAGCACTTTTTTGCTCTGGGTGAACAAAGAACAGCGGTCAGGAGCACGACCACACATCTGCGAATGCTTTTCCTTATAAGAAATGCAATTGCTAGACGTGAGATACTGTGGTAATTTGGGGGACACTTACTGCATGAGCACTATACAACAAATAGTCACCTAAGCTGCTTGAAATGCTTAAACTAGATAAAAGTGTATGGTTGTACATTATATACTTTATATTTCCAAAGCTGGCAGCGCTGGCCTGTGGTTGATTGGTAAGGAGCGCTAGGTATGTTGTTTTTGCAAGTCACGAGTTCGAATCCCTGAGGGTACATCCTATTTTTTTTTGTAAGTTGACTTTTTCGTTTTCTGCTGATGTTTTCTATACTGAGTTCACCATTTTTGGGCGGTAATGTTCACTGCTGCATGAGCGAGTTCGCGGAACACTAGCAGATTGACACTGACGTGCTAGCGAGTTCCCATTGGCTTGCTGTTGCCATAAGCACTGACTGTTTGCGGGCAGTGGGCACAGGCCAGAATCAGCAGACCGTTAGCCTGGTGCGAACACACTTTTTACGAGGCAGGCATGAGTGAGGCAAGCTCCAAATATTGATTGATTGTTGGGTTTAACGCGCCGACGCAACGCAGGCGATGAGGCGCGCCGTTGTGGAGGGCTCCGGATTAATTTTGACCACCTGGGGATCTTTATCGTGCGCCGAAATCTCGTACACACGGGCGTTTTTGCTTTTCGCCTGCATCAGAAAAGCGGCCGCCGTGGCCGGGAATCGAACCCGCGACCTCGTGCTCAGCAGCGCAACGCCTTAGCCACTGAGCCACTGAGCTCCAAATATGGGAGAAAAGCGCATGGCATTTGAGCGTCTGCGGTAATGCAAAGGGTGTTCATCCACTGCATAGGCCTTGGCTAGTGATTGCTACGATTCCAAGCCGCCCTGGGAGGCTTTACTTCAGGATTTTACAGCCGACAACATGGCAGAAGTGCAGTATGACAATTATTGAGATATCGAGAATGGCCATCCAACAATAACGTCGGATGCTGAGCACAGCTAGAACCGAAACTGAAACTTGTTTGAATGCTAATTTTGGACATCGTCCAATTACGGTGCACCTCCTCCAGACGTCACAGCGTTTAGTTGGTGCGGCCACCGCAGACTGCGTATGGTAGTTTTTCTTCTTTTGGGCTTTATAAAAATAATTACCGACTTATCAACTGGATAAACGATGAAAAGTGTGTTAATTTGAGCCAGTCTACGCAGTGCAAGCAAAAACGGCAGCTTGACAAATTCACCTCAGTGACCCTTTAAAAGGCAGTTCTCTGAATTTCTGCACATTTATTTTTTTGTCATCTTTTTATGATCTATGCACAAGCAGGTTATAGCCCAAAATCAAGTTTATTTTGACGTAATGTGCGTATTTTCCGAGAAAGAAAATTGTTAATGTGTCGTTAGCATGGTACTGTTTTTGGCCGCTGCCGTTTTTTTTAACTAAGTCACTTTGTGGACTACAAGAAACAGCAGTCACTGGCTCATATTTATTTCTCCTAAGCCTGAGGAATGATTGGGAAAGGTTGCATGAGGGGATCTTTTGGTACTGTATTTAGTGCAAGAATCGTGCAGGGTATGTAAAAATATTCCAAGGATATCAAAGTGCCTAAGGGTCGTGAAGGTGAATGCACTATGAAGGCAAACTGTAACGAAATGTCTGGGCCATTAAGTACAATGTTTTCTGACAGTGTTACCTTGAAAAATGCCCAATGTGGAGGCCCTGGTATGCAATGTACCCTGCATTCCAAGTGGAAACCAAAAATTGCCCTTTTCCAAACAGAAACTGCAAAAAGGGTGGTCTTTACGGCCAGCCGGGAGGGATGTGGGAGAAAGGAAGACAGTGGGCATGATTGGTGGGGTCACTGCAACTGCCATTGTTTGTGTTTCGGGTTGTGCGTGTCGTACAACTCTAATCTTGCACAAAAAGCGCTTGTGGACATGTGTGTCCCAGAACTTTTTCAATTGGCCCCTGGGCGGGGGGGCACGCATATGTCCTCCGAGAAGGCCTCAGTGTAGGAGGTTTGTAAAGAGGGAGCGACGCCTGAAGGTACGCAATTGGCGGTCTAAAATTTTAGGATAAAAATTATAAATGACAAGTCACTGCCAGGCTTAAAAAAGAGGCACTGAATTTTGTACTGAACAAAACAAGTTTATTTATTCAAAATGCAAACAAGAAAATATTACGCATATGGTGCACACAAGCGCTCCACTCTTGGTGAAGGTGACTTCACGAATCACGTCGCACGCGTATAAGAGAAAAGCACAGTCGCACGGGGCCGCTCAGTATACCTAGGCCCAAACGAGCGCGAAGTTAGGTAAAAGAAAGACAAAACTCTGCGATCTCACAGACCTGTTTGTACAGACCCGTTTATGAGTACCCATGTATGCATGTGGAAATCTCAAACCAGCTGGCACGGCCTGAGGGAAAGATTGAAGGTTTGGAGAATTGATGTCATTTGAGAAAGGGATAGAAAAAAAGGGCCAGGACTGTATTTGTACTATTGGCAACAAAACACAGTTTGAAAGAACAGGGTGAAGGACGAGCGACCCACTGCGGCGATTCAGTGGCTAAGGCGTTGTGCTGCTGACCACGAGGACGCAGGTTCGATTCATGGCCGCGGCGGCCGCTTTTCTGGTGGAGGCGGAAACGCCCGTGAGTGGGAGTTTTCGGCGCACGTTATAAAGATCCTCAGGTGGTCAAAATTAATCAGGAGCCCTCCACTACGGCGCGCCTCATCGCTTGCGTTGCAGTGGCACATTAAACCCTACAATCAATCAAATCAATCAATCGTGGAAGACGAGTGACCTGGTGTACAGTGAGGTTTCTTGGCCCATCCTCTACGACTTCAGAAGTCTGAGGGCCCCTGCTTTCAATCGTTCATGAGAAAAAATGCAATGCTGAACAAAAACAAATACAGAATTGGTTCACTTCAGAAGTCGAGAATAACGTCTGCACTCCTGTCCAGTCCTCCGAGGTCCTTCCCCCCTTTTCAGCATCCCTCTCACCCCACAAGAACCTGCACCATGTTAGCAGCTGGCCCTGTCGATCTCCGAAGACAGCGCTTTCCACGTTTCGGGAGGTGTCGGGTGCCGGCCAGTGGTGACAGCCGTCTCGCTATGGGGTTTGCTACGTGCGATTACATGCTTTGCGCGGTCAAGCTAAATTTCTCAAAGTTGCTCGTTTCAACTTCGCGGCACAACCATGCCTTTTTATCTAAAGTAGCGCGATTGTTTATTTGTCTTTATTCCAGGATGCTAAAAAGAGTTGGTCTACCAGGATCATGACTGCAGCTGGGGGTGCAAGTCAGGAGTTGGAAATAGCATGTGTCATCTTGAAGCACAACCATGACACCACACCAGGTATGTTTTCTTCATACTGAGAGTTCAGGCGGTTAAGTAACGAACAAAGTTGCATTCGTCGAGCCTCTAATTGACAGAAATGTGTGACCAAGCTCGATTGCTGAAAAGCTGCAGACCACTGAATTGCCACTAAAGACCCTGCTGGTTTTTCTTTGTCTTCACAGGCAAGGTGATCACAATCAGATTTTCAAAACCTCAAGATTAGCAAGAACAGGGCAGATGATGCGTCAAAGCTTAGGGTTGGTTAGGGAGCTCAATGAAAAAGAAAATGCGAGGGTTGTCATGACAGCGGGTGAAAATTGAGCTGCAAGGTCTGTTGGCCCAAGCAAAGGAAATGCAAATAATCTTTGGAGGCTACCCAGAGGTGTTGCTTCTAGATGCCACATACCGCACAAACAAGCATAAGATGCCTCTCGTCGTATTTATGATTGAAGATTAAGGTGGGTGCTGCCATGTAGTTGTAAAGGCCTTTATTGCATCAGATCAACAGCATATTGTGACAAAGCCTCTGCAAACATTTGTGGGAAACAACCCAAAGGTGTCAGAGACCGGTGGGGTCATTGTGGATAAAGATTTCACTGGGATTGGCACCATAAAGGGGCCATCTCAATCGCAGTCTACTGAAAAGCTATACCAATTCCATGTTATGAAAGCCTTTATGGGGACTGCTGGACAAGTTTGAAAGTCTTGTGAGAAGAGAGACTGTCTTTACAGGAGCTTCAAAGAGGTGGTGTATGCACTCACACCTGGTGCATTTGAAGAGGCCAAAGCAGTCTTCTTCAGGTTTACCAATCACAATGCAAATTGGGCATGCATTCCACATGTTGGGGCGCAACATCTCTGTGTCAGAGTTTATTGCAGGGAACAAGACAAAGAACAGTCGAGTCGCAAAGTGGAAAAATCGAACAAATTTTCTCATCCTTGGTGAAGCTGCATGAGCCTCCTTGAG
This sequence comes from Haemaphysalis longicornis, assembly GCF_048455015.1. NCBI lineage: Eukaryota > Metazoa > Arthropoda > Arachnida > Ixodida > Ixodidae > Haemaphysalis > Haemaphysalis longicornis. The sequence goes on from NW_027526368.1 coordinate 101,143, forward strand.
GAATTCTAAGGGTGTGAAGCACACAGACAGGGGAAAGCAGTCATCATAGAACCATTATGAAGACATAGACTTACACTTATTGTGCATCAAGCTGGCTACAAGCACTGTGTGCCAAGGATCTCCCTCCATATGCCTGTGCTGCTGTAAACAAGGAGGTAGAAATCACTAAAAAACAGAAGGAAGACAGATCCATCTGCATATGCAGTGGCATTCAGTTTGGCAATGCATGGTTCAGTGTCAACACCACCACACAAGTTCAGCAGCAACATATGCTGCAGATTGGCACAAACCGCATGAATCCGAAAGAGCTGTGCACGAGGACGCCGGTTCGATTCCCGTCTGGGGTAGCCGCTTATTTGATGGCGGTGAAAAGCAAAAATGCTTCTCAGCCATTTGGTAAAAAACAAGCTGTCGCTTCTCAGCCATTTGGCTAAAAACAAGCTGTCGCTTCTCAGCCGTTTGGCTAAGAACAAGCTATCGCTTCTCAGCCATTTGGCTAAGATCAAAGTATAGCTTCTCAGCCTTTTGGCTAAGAACATGCTATCACGTCTCAGCCAGCCATTTGGCTAAAAACAAGCTATCGCTTCTCAGCCATTTGGCTAAGATCAAAGTATAGCTTCTCAGCCTTTTGGCTAAGAACATGCTATCGCGTCTCAGCCATTTGGCCAAGAACAAGCTATTGGTTCTCAGCCATTTGGCTAAGAACAAGCTATCGCGTCTCAGCCATTTGGCTAAGAACAAGCTATTGAGTCTCAGCCTTTTGGCTAAGAACAAGCTATCACTTCTCAGCCATTTGGCTAAGAACGAGCTGTTGGTTCTCAGCCATTTGGCTAAGAACAAGCTATCGCGTCTCAGCCACTTGGCTAAGATCAAAGTATAGCTTCTCAGCCTTTTGGCTGAGAACATCCTATCGTGTCTCAGCCATTTGGCTAAGTACAAGCTATTGGTTCTCAGCCATTTGGCTAAGAACGAGCTATTGGTTCTCAGCCATTTGGCTAAGAACAAGCTATCGCGTCTCAGCCATTTGGCTAAGAACAAGCTATTGGTTCTCAGCCTTTTGGCTAAGAACAAGCTATCGCGTCTCAGCCATTTGGCTAAGAACAAGCTATTGAGTCTCAGCCTTTTGGCTAAGAACAAGCTATCACTTCTCAGCCATTTGGCTAAGAACGAGCTATTGGTTCTCAGCCATTTGGCTAAGAACAAGCTATCGCGTCTCAGCCACTTGGCTAAGATCAAAGTATAGCTTCTCAGCCTTTTGGCTGAGAACATGCTATCGTGTCTCAGCCATTTGGCTAAGTACAAGCTATTGGTTCTCAGCCATTTGGCTAAGAACAAGCTATCGTTTCTCAGCCATTTGGCTAAGATCAAACTATAGTGTCTCAGCCATTTGGCTAAGAACAAGCTATTGGTTCTCAGCCTTTTGGCTAAGAACATGCTATCGCGTCTCAGCCATTTGGCTAAGAACAAGCTATTTGTTCTCAGCCATTTGGCTAAGAAAAAGCTGTCGCGTCTCAGCCATTTGGCTAAGAACAAGCTATTGAGTCTCAGCCTTTTGGCTAAGAACAAGCCATAGTGTCTCAGCCTTTTGGCTAAGAACAAGCTATCGCTTCTCAGCCATTTGGCTAAGAACAAGCTATCGCTTCTCAGCCATTTGGCTAAGAACGAGCTATTGGTTCTCAGCCTTTTGGCTAAGAACAAGCTATCGCGTCTCAGCCATTTGGCTAAGATCAAAGTATAGCTTCTCAGCCTTTTGGCTAAGAACATGCTATCGCGTCTCAGCCATTTGGCTAAGAACAAGCTATTGGTTCTCAGCCATTTGGCTAAGAACAAGCTATCGCTTCTCAGCCATTTGGCTAAGAACAAGCTATCGCTTCTCAGCCATTTGGCTAAGAACGAGCTATTGGTTCTCAGCCATTTGGCTAAGAACAAGCTATCGCGTCTCAGCCATTTGGCTAAGATCAAAGTATAGCTTCTCAGCCATTTGGCTAAGAACAAGCTATCGCGTCTCAGCCTTTTGGCTAAGAACAAGCTATTGGTTCTCAGCCATTTGACTAAGAACAAGCTATCGCTTCTCAGCCATTTGGCTAAGAACAAGCTATCGCTTCTCAGCCATTTGGCTAAGAACAAGCTATTGGTTCTCAGCCATTTGGCTAAGACCAAGCTATCGCTTCTCAGCCATTTGGCTAAGAACAAGCTATCGCTTCTCAGCCATTTGGCTAAGAACGAGCTATTGGTTCTCAGCCATTTGGCCAAGAACAAGCTATCGCGTCTCAGCCTTTTGGCTAAGAACAAGCTATTGGTTCTCAGCCATTTGGCTAAGAACAAGCTATCGCTTCTCAGCCATTTGGCTAAGAACATGCTATCGCGTCTCAGCCATTTGGCTAAGAACAAGCTATCGCTTCTCAGCCATTTGGCTAAGAACAAGCTATCGCTTCTCAGCCATTTGGCTAAGAACGAGCTATTGGTTCTCAGCCATTTGGCTAAGAACAAGCTATCGCGTCTCAGCCATTTGGCTAAGATCAAAGTATAGCTTCTCAGCCATTTGGCTAAGAACAAGCTATCGCGTCTCAGCCTTTTGGCTAAGAACAAGCTATTGGTTCTCAGCCATTTGGCTAAGAACAAGCTATCGCTTCTCAGCCATTTGGCTAAGAACAAGCTATCGCTTCTCAGCCATTTGGCTAAGAACGAGCTATTGGTTCTCAGCCATTTGGCTAAGAACAAGCTATCGCGTCTCAGCCTTTTGGCTAAGATCAAAGTATAGCTTCTCAGCCTTTTGGCTAAGAACATGCTATCGCGTCTCAGCCATTTGGCTAAGAACATGCTATCGCGTCTCAGCCATTTGGCTAAGAACAAGCTATTGGTTCTCAACCATTTGGCTAAGAATAAGCTATCGCTTCTCAGACATTTGGCTAAGATCAAAGTATAGCTTCTCAGCCTTTTGGCTAAGAACATGCTATCGCGTCTCAGCCATTTGGCTAAGAACAAGCTATCGCTTCTCAGCCATTTGGCTAAGAACAAGCTATTGTGGCTAAGAACAAGCTATTGGTTCTCAGCCATTTGGCTAAGAACAAGCTATCGCTTCTCAGCCACTTGGCTAAGATCAAAGTATAGCTTCTCAGCCTTTTGGCTAAGAACATGCTATTGCGTCTCAGCCATTTGGCTAAGAACAAGCTATTGCTTCTCAGCCATTTGGCTAAGAACAAGCTATCGCCTCTCAGCCATTTGGCTAAGAACAAGCCGTCGCGTCTCAGCCATTTGGCTAAGAACAAGCTATTGTGTCTCAGCCTTTTGGCTAGAACAAGCTATTGCTTCTCAGCCATTTGGCCAAGAACAGGCTGTCGCTTCTCGGCCATTTGGCCAAGAACAAGCTGTCGCTTCTCGGCCATTTGGCCAAGAACAAGCTGTCGCTTCTCAGCTCGGCCATGTGGCCAAGAACAGGCGGTCGATCGCTTCTCGGCCATTTGGCCAAGAACAAGCTGTCGCTTCTTGGCCATTTGGGCAAGAACAAGCTGTCGCTTCCCGGCCATTTGGCCTTGAACAGGCTCTTGCTTCTCGGCCATTTGGCCAAGAACAGGCTGTCGCTTCTCAGCCCGGCCATGTGGCCAAGAACAGGCGGTCGCTTCTCGGCCATTGGCCGAGAACAAGTTGTCGCTTGTTGGCCATTTGGCCAAGAACAAGCTGTTGCTTCTCGGCCATTTGGCCAAGAACAGGCTGGCGCTTCTCGGCCATTTGGCCAAGAACAAGTTGTCGCTTCTCGGCCATTTGGCCAAGAACAAGCTGTCGCTTCTGGGCCATTTGGCCAAGAACGAGCTGTCGCTTCTCTGCCATTTCGCCAAGAACAAGCTGTCGCATCTTGGCCATTTGGCCAAGAACAAGCTGTCGCTTCTCGGCCATTTGGCCAAGAACAGGCTGTCGCTTCTCAGCTCGGCCATGTGGCCAAGAACAGGCGGTCGCTTCTCGGCCATTTGGCCGAGAACAAGCTGTCGCTTCTTGGCCATTTGGCCAAGAAGAAGCTGTCGCTTCTCGGCCATTTGGCCTAGAACAGGCTGTTGCTTCTCGGCCATGTGGCCAAGTACAGGCTGTCGCTTCTCAGCTTGGCCATGTGGCCAAGAACAGGCTGTCGCTTCTCAGCTAGGCCATGTGGCCAAGAACAGGCGGTCGCTTCTCGGCCATTTGGCCGAGAACAAGCTGTCGCTTCTTGGCCATTTGGCCAAGAAGAAGCTGTCGCTTCTCGGCCATTTGGCCTAGAACAGGCTGTTGCTTCTCGGCAATGTGGCCAAGTACAGGCTGTCGCTTCTCAGCTTGGCCATGTGGCCAAGAACAGGCTGTCGCTTCTCAGCTCGGCCATTTGGCCAAGAAGAAGCTGTCGCTTCTCGGCCATGTGGCCAAGAACAGGCTGTCGCTTCTTGGCCATTTGGCCAAGAACAGGCGGTCGCTTCTTGGCCATTTGGCCAAGAACAGGCAGTCACTTCTCAGCTCGGCCATTTGGCCAAAAACAGGCGGTCACTTCTCGGCCATTCGGCCAAAAACAGGCTGTGGCTTCTCTTCCATTTGGCCAAGAACAGGCGGTCGTATCTTGGCCATTTGGCCAAGAACAGGCTGTTGCTTCTCAGCTTGGCCGTGTGGCCCAAGTACATGCTGTCACTTCTCAGCTCGGCCGTGTGGCTAAGTACAGGCTTTCGCTTCTCGGCCATTTGGCCAAGAACAGGCTGTCGCTTCTCGGCCATTTGGCCTATAACAGGGTGTTGCTTCTCGGCCATTTGGCCAAGAACAGGCGGCCGCTTCTCGGCCATTCGGCCAAGAACAGGCTGTGGCTTCTCGGCCATGTGGCCAAGAACAGGCTGTCGCTTCTTGGCCATCGCTTCTCGGCCATTCGGCCAAGAACAGGCTGTGGCTTCTCGGCCATTTGGCCAAGAACAGGCTGTCACTTCTCAGCTCGGCCATGTGGCCAAGAACGGGCGGTCGCTTCTTGGCCATTTGGCCAAGAACAGGCGGTCGCTTTTCGGCCATTCGGCCAAGAACAAGCTGTCGCTTCTCGGCCATTCGGCCAAGAGCAGCGGTCGCTTCTCGGCCATTTGGCTAAGAACAAGCTGTGGCTTCTCGGCCATGTGGCCAAGAACAGGCTGTTGTGTCTCGGCCCTTTAGCTAAGATCTAGCTATTGCGTCTCGGCCCTTTGGCTAAGATCAAAGTATCACTTTTTGGCTTAGATCAAAGTATTGCTGGATTGCTTTTGCACGAGAACAATATATCGCTTCTCAGCCTTTCAGCTATGTTCAAGGTACATATACTTTGAATCTCACTCACCTTCCTTGTTTGTGATGAAAGCAGCCACTACTGGCATTAGCTAGAGTAATCTTTGTTTCACGTTATTTAATCATTTCAAAAGTTTGCTGCGCTTTTAAAGAGCACAGGCACTGAGAACTCACGGCTCTTGTTCACAATGAAGGAAAGCACTCAGAAGGTAAAACCGAGGAAGCCACAAAGAAATAATCTGCCAGCCGAGTAGAGGTTCCTTTTGCACAGTCGAAATGTTTCCCCTGCTTTTCAGACAGGGTTCCTTCCCAACTGGTGGGCCAAAGTAATTCCGTGTCACTCACTATGGTCACCTCATGTCAATTAAAAAAATACCTCCATTTATGTGTACTCAAATGAAGTGAGCCTCTTTCATCGAGGGCCCAATCTAATTGAAACAAGTAGTAGTGAGTAAACTCGGAACAGATACGGTCTTAGAGCAGAAATAATTTGGAATGTTTCTTTCCAACAGGTTCGTGTTTCATAAAAAGTGGAAATGTGAATTGCAACAAAACGGCGGGTCTTAGAGCAGAAATAATTTGGAATGTTTCTTTCCAACAGGTTCGTGTTTCATAAAAAGTGGAAATGTGAATTGCAACAAAACGGCGGGGAGAAACTGCACCAATTGTACAGCCTTGGTGGACGTAAGGAACAAAAGGGTCACGTAGGACACCCAACGAAGTGATGCCATCTTGAAAAGGGCCGTTCCACTGGCCTTGGAATGTGTGAATGGACTGCACCTCCTGCAGAGCACCCCAGGCACTCGTGCTGTGTTTTTTGATGGCTTTGAGAGTTGCATGGGCCCCACAATGGCATTGAACCTCCATTGGAAAGAACTGGGAGTTCAAAAGGATGGAGAGGGTTCACTCGCAAAGGGAGCCCTCAGTGTATCCCCATACACCATGCACCACTGGTTCTGGATGTGGAAGAATGCTCGCTATGGCGAAGACCTGCCTGACCCACTGTCCAAGCTGTTCGAAAAAGCACCCCGCTCTCACGATGAACCGGTTTTTTCTGCCATCTCTTTGTTGAAATACATGTGGTGCCATGAAGCCACACGTTAATGGAGTAAGACAGATGCTCTTCCATGCAGAGAACTCGTCTTCTTGGTGATCAGGAAGAAATTTTAAGTTGCAACTTGTTCTTATTTTGGTGCAGCAGCATCCGCAAAAACATATTTTTAAAATACTTCTCTGTACAGGAGGCCTGTTGCAAGAGTATGAACAACATATGTTCATGCCCCCTCCGAATCTGTTTGAATTCCATGAAGATAGGTCAAGAATGAGCACAGTGTAGACTGATAAATGCTTGTATTTAAGAGGATCAAAAACAGCACTAACGATGGGAAACTTTAAAGCACAAAGCATAGTTACCTGAGCCTCTCAAATGTACTTTTATCTCTGCACACTCCAGAAACGATGTGGCTGCACCTATAAATTAAGTGCAGACAGAAAAAGTGGCGAGCAGTTCTTTACTACTGTTGCCTGTGTGATCTTCATTCGCTGTGTAACAGATCACCACAGCACAAACCAATCAGGTGCTCGTCGTTGGTTTGCAGTTAACCTTCTTGGCCGAACAAGAGTAGCACTCTTTAGTACAGAGGTGGTATAAGCAATAGTTCAATCTATTTTCAACCGTATGAAAATTTGCTGAGCCAAGGTATGCCAACATGCTTTTGAAATGGTCAACTCTTTGCTGGTTTATTTTAATTGCATTATCATTTTATGTTGACAAATATTGATAGGTTGTGGTGTTTTATGCTCTATAGCTACGCCTGGGTTATGAGGCATGCTGTAATAGGGGGCTCCGGGTTAATTTTGACCACCCGGGCATCCTTAGCCTGCGTCGAAGTATTAACAGGGGAGTTTTTGCTTCTCGCCTTCATCTGGAGAGCTTTCAGGAATTTGTACAGCTAGCATGGAATTTCGAAAGTGCACCTACCCACACATTGTGAGCAGGCAGTTTCAAGAAAGGTTTAAAAAAAGTGGTTCCTAGGCTTCCACTGCGGCTCGTCCTACCTTCACCAGCAAAAAGAATCTCAAGGGTCGTGTTTGTTTGATTGGCCTGAATGAACGGTGCTCTTCACTGTGCCTCGCAGCTTCATGTTTGCAAGTGAAGCAGCCAACAGTAACATGAAGCCCCAGAAGCAAAAAATGTTTGTCCAGGTCACAACTTCTATTTTCCCACAGTTTTGGATTTCAATATCTGTGAAGTCCTTATGACCAGCTTTTGTCAATGAAGTGAAAAAAAAAATTACCAATACAATACCATAACAAAGCAAGCCTCAAAAACTTTATAGCCACAGAATAATAATAAAAAAAATAGTGTTGTTCAGAAGTTTTTCAAAACACAGTGGCCCTTTACCTTCAAGTGAGCTACACCAGGAATTAAAAAACATCTAGGCCATTATTTTTTGAAGAGAAAGAACGGGGCAATGTATTTGACTCATTCCTGACAAGAAGTTTGTATTTTAAATAAAGTAAGAAATTAGTCATGCTCTCTGGCAACAGCGAAGTAGTTTTTAAGGCTTGGGGGGTATGTCTTGAATGTGTGCCACGGTAGGAAGGTTTGCACTGAACCGTTGAGCACAGCTATGCAAGCTCGGTTGTATTAAAAAAAAGCTTGATTGGTTGTTTGATGTATGCATAGCTCGAAAGGATATTGAATGGATTGCAAGTTCTATGAGCAGATGGGCCCTGCACTGTGGGCCCCCCCTGTTTCTTGTTTCTCTCTTCGTGTCTGAGAACCGACATCTCCATCGTCTTGGTCTGCTAAATGGGGCGTATCTCAAACCATTTTTGGATGCCAGCCCAGTTATTGTGGATGTGGGGGAAATCACAATGCACGCAGCCATGAACTTGGTGCTTAAAGGCATCTGAACGGGCATGTACGCGTATTGGTGCACTGAGCAGCATAAAGAGGCTTCAGGAGACTTTCCTGGCACTAATTGTGACTGCCAAGGAAGCCTAAACAACATTCTTGTTCAACAGGTATAACATGGCGACAATCGATGAATCAGAACAGTCGCATTTTCTTTGCAATGAACTCCACGGGCTCCCAATTGCCTCGGAAGCCAGGTATGGGCTAGAATACTTTACTTCTAAATTAACCCGATCAATTGTGTTTCGTGTCAAAGCAGATGTACAATTGTAGTTAAGTGCCAAAGAGTGAATTGGACGTGAAATTATTTTCGAAATGCGTGGCACTGGTTTGAATTTCCATGGTTTTGGTTTTGATTGTCGAAAAGTCCTATAACTGCAATGTATTTCTTGTTTTTGCCACATTGAATGAAGGCAGTTTCACTGTATGTGGGTTTGACTATGTGATGACTTGCAGGGCGAACACTTGCCATGGGCAGCATCCATGTCACACACCACCACATCTGCTGAAGTAGAGAGCGGACAGTGTTTTTATTTCCTGAATTGCATTCTGCAGGTGCCGCAGGCATTCACGGCTGACAATTCGGCAGCAGAAAAAGCAGCATTGTGCGGTGCGTGGCCTCACGACATCCAGCTCCTCTGCCTCTTCCACGTGGCTCCCAGCAACCCGCAGTAATGTCGGCCGAGACGAGAGGCAGGAGCTGATGACAGCATTCCGAAAGGTGGGTTCAAGTATTTTGCAAATGTATCAGGGTAGCGGCACAACAGTTAAGTTTTTTGTGCTGGTACAGCTGCATCAGGATAAAAGTTGAGGTGTCATAAACCATGTTTGTGGAGGTGCAATTTCTTGTGAACTGTAAGAGTACTATTTAGGGGTGCATTCTAGATAGGTAATAGTACTGATGGGACTGAAAGGCTGACTTCGCACAAAAATGCCGCCTGTGTCTGTCAACTGTGGGGCAGTGGTGCCCCTACCCAGAGCACTGATTCACTGGTTCATGGCAGGACGACCAGTTCATGAGCAGTGCTGCGTTTTCCCCATGTGCTTAAAATCTGCTCTGTGCAAGGAGCTGCTATCATATCCTTCCCTACCTTTATCCATTCACACATTGTTCTTTTGCATCTTAAAAGTTCACAAAGTTTGCCTTTGTCCCTTTTCAAGTATGTCAACCTGCAATGGGAACAAGCATGTTCGTGAAAGTTTCAGCATCTTATTGCGGGGTGAACAACTGAACAGCACTCGTAACTGAGCAGCAGTGGTTCAGTTATATGTACCGTGACTGGGGGGCTAAGGCACTGTGCTCTTGAGTAGATTAGGTGTGAGTTTGAACCAAACGGCGGTGACCAATTTTTTGGCCATGCAACCATACTCCAAAATTTAGAATCAATAGCTCCAGGCCAACGCACGTACAACTATGTAAAGAGCTTTTTAACCGCCCGCACAGCAGTGCTGCAAATTGGGGATATTGTAACCGACATCATACCCCTTCCTTCAATAGGCACTCCTCAAGGGGCTGTACTCTCCCCCCTGCTTTTTAACTTAGCCCTGCTCAATCTTCCTCAGCAGCTTGCTCAGATTCCTCATCTTCGGCATAGTATTTATGCTGACGACAGACGACATAACCCTTTGGACGTCGGGAGGCAGTGACACACAAATAGAAGAGGTTCTTCAAACCGGGGCTGACATAGTAATTGCAGAAGCCACTAAGGCAGGCCTTGAATGCTCCCCAGAAAAGTCCGCACTTCTTGTACTTCCAGCGAAACGAACTTCTCCGTCAAACACCTGCATAAAAATCCATATGAGCCACACAAACGTACCATCAGTACCGAGCATGAAAATCCTATGGCTCACTATACAGAGTAACCGAGCCAACACTCGTTACATAGCACAACTAACTTCCGAGGTCAACCAAGCGATAGGCCTCATACGCCGCAACAAGGGGCTAAAAGAAGCTGAGCGAATACAGCTAATTCAAGCTTTTGTAATTAGCTGCATTACTTACTCTTGCCATATCTTAATCCCTCTCCATGTGAATTATCTAAAATCAATTGTCTGATTCGGAAAATTTATAAAACTGCTCTCCAGATACCTCAAAGTACTTCCACTACCCGACTGGAACAGCTCGGCGTCTATAATACCGCGGAAGAGCTAATCGAAGCTCACCTGCTGAGCCAGTACTCTCGCCTGTCGGAAACACCTACCGGCCGACACATTATGAACAGGATAGGCATCAAAACCCCAATGATAAGTGATGCACGTGTCCCCATTCCCCAAGAAATTCATGGATTGCTGCGTGTGCGCCCACTCCCACGCAATATGCACCCAGTGCACAATCAGAAGCGGAGAGAACAGCGTGCATGGGCATTGGCTAAAAAGTACCCCATCAGGCCAAATACGGTATATGTAGACGCTGCTAGTTACAGACATCTTGAAGCATATGCAGTGACGGCTATACATGACCCCATGGCACCCCCCCTCAATTCTCTCACCATACGTACGCACCACGCGTCATCGGCGGAAGAGGCGGCTATTGCGCTGGCTATATCACATCGGCCGATCCCGGCAATTATAATTTCTGATTCGAAAACGGCCATCAAAAATTTTGCCAAAGGGACTATTTCTCCCCTGGCGCTCAAAATTCTCCTTCAAAATCCTCCAACCTCCCAGGTGGAGCTGATCTGGACTCCTGCCCACACAGGGCTGGGGGACAATGAAGCGGTCCACACAGCAGCTCGAGAGCTTACCATCCGAGCAGGACCTATTCTTGTCCCCCTCCATGGAGCCCAGTCGGCTCGCGACAGCCTATTGAGCTTCCACGATGTCACTGCGCATTACCGCCTCACCCGCCGTCGATACCCGCCTGCTCACCCGGAACTGACTAACGCCGAGGAGTGACTCTGGCGCTTCATGCAAACTAACACATTGCCATGTCGCGCCAGGCTGAATTTAATTTACCCTACTGTGTACCCCTCACCCAATTGCCCTGCATGTGGTGCACACGAGACCATCACACATCTTATGTGGAATTGCCCCAAAGACCCTTTTCCCTTAATACCCACTGGCGAGCACTGGGAGGAGGCGCTGGGCAGTTCAGACCTGCAGGTTCAGAAGAATCTAACGGAACGAGCGGCCGAGGTCACGGGCAAGATGCAGCTGTCGGTCACCACACGTCAGTAACCCAGAATGTACAAAATAAAGTTTTCTCTCTCTCTCTCTTGGTCAAGTCAAAAACGAAAATACTACCCACGCATTGAGGCGCCAGCACACAATAATCCCTCAGGTTGTCTGAACTAAGTCGTAGCCTTCCACTCTATTGCATAACTGAAACTAAAATATGTTTGCAAACTGTTTTCTCCTTCAAACTTGCCACCATCAACTGTGTTTGTGAGCCAAGCTTGGTCTCTATTGTTTTATGAATAGCATATCAGTTGTAATTGTCGTATGCTTGCTCTAATTGGCAGTGGTAGACCTGGAGCATGATCAGGATTTCCAGTCTTCACTAAATGCGATCTGAAGTAAACAACGTAAAGTTAATCTTATTTAGCCGACCCTTTGCCTCGAAATTTACTTCTACATAACTATTTTTACCAGGTTTTCTCTTTCTCTTTCAAATTTCTCTTTCTATACGCCTCGAGTGCGGCCTGTAGGGGCGCCACTGAAATCCCCCTAGTGGCCCGTTTCGAAAGCAGCCGCGGGAGTCCGCGCCCCGCTCCCCAGTGCCGCCGCTGCTTTTGCGGCACGTTCCTGACTGAGATTTACCGTTTGCGGGTGTTTAAAATCCATGTTTACCATGTGGAGCAGTCACTCTGTTCGCAAATGGGGTGTGTTTCCGAGAGTGTAAATGTTTGTGACGCGAGCTTAGTGTGGTATATTCGGTCTGTATAAGTGCCATGTGTGTGCCACAGGCCAGCGTCATGGAACCGGCGTATGATGGAGCCGATTGTAGTTACACTGACCTGAATTTACTAGCCGTGTCTCCGTAACCGCCGGTTCCTCAGATGTTCATGCTACGGCTATACACTACGTTTTAAATCGGTTTTGTGCGCTTACATAATCAGCGGAGCACTGATATCTGACAGCACGCCAGTTAAGTTTGCCAATATTATTGTTCACCTCCATTTACAAGCCAGTCTGTGTTAATTTCGGGAATATTCAACAAAACTACGATGGACAATACATAATTATACTCGGGGATCATCCCACGACAGAGTCGTCTTGTCGTGAGGTGAGCGCCCGCAAACATTCATCTACTACATATATCCTCTGCGAGCAGCGCGGAGACGGGTTTAGAATATAATCCGGGTCCGCGATTAAATGCTTGTTCGAAATATTGTCATATGGCACAGGGAGCCTGCAGAATAAAGCAGAAACTGAAATCAGAGGGCTTTATCACATACCACACTCTTCCAACGGCATCTTTCATCGCTTGTTGAACAGCCTACCCTGTATACTTCCAAAAATGCGTCTGCCGTACGATCAGCTCTTCGTTGAAGTAGAAAAACAAAAGGAAAGTGAACGCGAGATTTGTGTGTGGGATTACTAAACCGTTCATTGCTTGATTCCGCTCCGCATTTTTGCACGGCGTCCCCCTCCCTGCCCCCCCCCCCCCCCCTCCTCCCCCCCCCCACCGATTTCTCGCGAAATAGCAGTGCATTTCGCGTATAGTTGGTCTAGTGAAACGTACCTGGCTTAAGTTTAGACGAACGTCTTTAGCATGCCAGAAGCTGCACTGTTTTTTTTTTTCATTTCCGTTAGAGCTAGTATGTTTCTAAATTCCGCATTGGCACAGCATTTATTTTTCTGTGGTTTCATTTCCTTGGTTCTTGCTATATGGGGTGTGTGGGCACATATTTAGCGACGCACAGGCTTGGAATATACTTTAGATTTTCGCATGGTTTATATTCTTATAAAAGGCATAAGTTTTTGTCCGGGATTGGGTACTCACATCCCCGAAACATATTTTTCTGTGGCGTATATATGCGAAACGAAGCCGCATTCGTTGTCCACGCTGCAAAATGAAGCCAACTTCTCATTGTGCCAGTATCAGGTCTAAACGAGGCGACAGTAGAATTCATTTGGCCTGATGTTTTGGAGGTGACATGGGGAATATGCTGCTGCCGTCGCTGACGCCCGGAAGAGCGGCAACGAAGCGCGCAGAACCGCGTCCCTGGGTATCTTTTGCAGGCAATCGCATACTCTACGAAGACGCAGCTGCTTTTTAAGTGACCTAAACGTACTCTTTGCCTATAGACGTCACCATAACAAGTTTTTTTAGGGCGCGGAAAGGCGAAAAGAAGCGAAACAGAACCAAAACACTGCACGAGCCCCTATCAGCCACGCAGCGCAAATCCCGTCAACGCCGCGGAGAAGCGGCGGCAGGCGGCGCAGCGATCGCGAAGCTCGAGGCGTATTTCTCTTTCAAATGTATTAGGTCTGTCAAGAGGGGGCATATACACAACTTGACAAAAAAAAAAAAAAAAAAGAAGGATTGTGGATCAATAGGAACACCTAAGCCATTTGAGATTTCCTTTGGAGTCTTTGTCTTTAGATTGTCTTATGGAGTCAGTGCCCCTGGGTTTTGAGCAGAATATTTCGAAATGAGTACTTAGTGGCATGGTTGGAAATCAGAACAAAGAATTCGCAGGTACTGTTAACCGACATGGGGAGAGACGCCCATTCAGGATACATGTACACTAGAACAGGAAGAAGTAGATGATCATTTAAGTATTTTGGGAAAATTGTTATTGCTGATACAATCAATCAATGAAAAGGAAATGAATGAATTAATGAATTTATTCAGAAGGTAGAGGTCGAGCACCTTGTGCGGGGGAAGGGGAGGAAGAGGAGGGGGGGAAATAAACCAGTGGGCGGATGGGGGTCGATCACAACGTGCGTCAGCCCCGCACGTGGACCACTTGATGTAGGTAATTTTCATTAGACCGGTATGCCCACCAAATTTCTACAGGGTCATTAAAGTTTCTTTCACATCGCTCGAAGGCGTTATCAGAGTCCTTCAATGCTTTACTGGTCACGAAACTTCGGCGCTCGCTTCATATAGGGACCGCACGCGCCACTACAGGCGCCACCGCCGCACGAAGGTCATCCAGCCACCGCGCGTGCGGCGTATTTGCCAGCTCTTGGCGTGCAAACGCTCGCTGCTTTTGGTGCCTGCGCGCTGATTAAGTGTGTTGTTTTTCGTAGTAGTTAGCGATGAATAGTCCAGTAACTGTGTTTATCACCTGCCTTCAATGGGGGTTTTATTTTTCGAAGTAAGTTACCGTAGACTTCGGCCGCGAACGGCAACGGCTTCTGTGTGCTCTGGCACAAGCGCTGCGCCGTCGTGTTTACGGATTTCTAAATCTATATCTTCTTTTCTTAAAGCAAAGTTGTAAATACCACACATACGGTAGCTGTGTAGTGACGGACTGCTGCGGGCCTATCGATAATACAATAAAAAACTGAAAGAAACCAAGTACGCATCGTTCAGACTACGCTTAATGAATCCGTTGATTGCTCTGTAATGCACAGAACGCTAAAAGAGATAGCCCAATAGTATTGTCGTTTCGATGAGTGGATACATACTTGAGAACATAAAAACGCTGCAGAAACGCGAAGGATCAAAACACGAAGAGATATATGTTACTCCATGTGCCTTTCTGCTTCCACGCTTTGCAATCCTTGCAAAAACAGGAAGCTAAAAAAGAACAATGAAACTGATTTTATCACACGCAACAAAAAATTGCGATGTTACGAAGGGAGACAAAAGAGCGTCGTTATTTTTTCGCGCTGCGATGTACAGCACACGGAGGAAACAGAATATTGCCACGTAGCCAAGAACGACGCAAAGCTTTTCTGAACGCAGCGAGCTAGCGATCTCCTGCACTACAAAAGACTAGAATGAAACACAAACGTCTAAGAAGCAGTCCGCAGTGTGACGTTAACAGATGAACGTCGATAAAGTGAGTTGCGCGGCGTTTGCTACGCATGCATTACTCTTGGAACGTTATTAATTTCAGATCCATGGAAATAGGATCGAGAACATTGTCGAAGAAACAAAAAATCAAGTTAGCGACAAGGTGTCACCCTTTCCATATCAAACAATATTGCCCGATGGGACGTACGACAAAAAGAGCAAACGGGGGCTCCGGTTGAAACGCCAGATAAGAAACCGGAATCGGCCACGCGCGGCTACAAAACAAACAAAACGAACCCTAAGGGATAATTCGCGGAAATATGAAAAGTAAAAGCACAAGGATGTCCCAAAGCTTTTTTACACGCGAGCCTGAGCGCAAGGTAATACAAGTTTGCAAACAGGTAATGAAGCACCGCTACAACCTGACTGATATGACAAAAATCCGGCTTTAAGTTAGCCTTGTACAATTCTACGCCCACGATGCTCTCAAAAGGGTACATTGCTTTTTCCATGCTCACACACAGTGCATTTCCACACACTGTCGCACACTTATAATCAAAGCTGAAATCTCCCGTTGCTTGCCTTGGAATGGCACCCCTCCATTTCTCACACAGCTGCCCGTCGCTGGGTCAACAGAACAAGGAAACGTTTTCTGTGGTATCGTTGTACAAGGAACGACATCCCGGGACGCAACACATGTTCGGCATCGTCGTTGCACTACTTAAGTCGCATCACAAGAGCGCGATATGCAGGTTACATTTTTTTTCCCGCACAAAACAAACACAACTCGCCGCGGCTCCGCCGTTCGAACCAGCGCAACGCCGCCCGAGGAGTGACCTCAGTGAGAGGGTGGCGCCACCGCGCGGCGGCCAAATGCAGCATATTGCCGCGAACCATGCATTGGGTTTGTTTATTTGTGTTTTGCTTTTACCGCCCGGCTGCGCCGGTCTGTGTTATCTCCGTGCCAAGGGAAGCGCGTGTTCCATTCTTTCTTTCTGTGCCGCATGTGTTATCTGTTCAGATAGGGAGAGCATTCCGATCTAACGTGAACATCCCGGAATAATCTTCTTGCATCTACAATGTTCTCGATGCGAATCGACGGTTCCAGAACCACGCGCGCCGAAAGATAAAAAGCCTGCAGAGCAGACGCCGGGGCATTCGATTCTGCGACGCTCGCCGACGCACGTACGTCACTTTGTTGACCACTGCTTCGCCGCCTCTGTATTCTTTTCAGTTGTTAGGGGAGCACAAGTTCGCTCCAATAAACTTTTCTTTTCCAAACAACTGCTTCGTCCTTGGCTACGTGACATCTGGTGGAGGTGCGGGGTACGCACCCTTCATGCCCACTACAACCTCTGGAAGCCGCCAAGCCAGTCCAACAAGAGCCAGCCTCCGCGTGCAAGATTTACCACCCGAGTTCGGTCTACTACCGGAGAAGACGAAGAAGAAAAACGTCGCAACCAGCACCATGCTCAACCAAGCCAATCCTCCTGTCGTTCTGCAGCAGCCACGGGAACCGCCATCATTCCGAGGAGCCCCCGCAGAAGACCCAGAAGAATGGTTGGAGAAACTGGAGCGCGTCCGGAAATTCAACGGGTGGGACGACGCAGAAACGTTCCGGCACGTTTTCTTTTACTTGGAAGATTCGGCTCGCACTTGGTTCGAGAACCACGAGAGCTCCTTGACAAACTGGGCTCAGTTCAAAAGCGAGTTCACTAAGACCTTCACTACCGTCGTGCGGAAAGAAAGAGCCGCCCTTTTGTTGGAAACACGCACGCAACACCCCAACGAAGGTGTCGTGATCTTCGTTGAGGAGATGAAGCAGCTATTTCGCCGCGCGGACCCCGAAATGACGGAAGAAAAAAAGTTGCGCTTCTTAATGCGCGGAGTGAAGGAGGAACTGTTTGCTGGACTTGTCCGAAATCCGCCCAAAACCGTCGCCGAATTCGTGACCGAAGCCAGCACCATTGAGAAAACCCTCGAAATGCGTGCTAAGCAGTATGACCGCAACTTTGTTGGCGCGGCCAATGCGAACGACTTTGGCAGCACGCGGATCCCAGCCGACAGCCTACGCGAGACTATCCGCGCAATAGTGAGAGAGGAGCTGCGGAAACTTCTCCCAACGCCGCCGCAGCCCCAAGTCGCTTCCCTCACCGACGTGATTAGAGAAGAAGTGCAACAAGCGTTGGGAACTTCTACGCCATCCGAGGTACCCCGAGAGCCACAAGCTATGACATACTCCGCGGCTGTTCGTCGACCCCGCCCTGCTCCAACACGCCGTCAAGAGGCCCCGCCGTACCGCCGCCCACTGTCACCCGCCCGAACCCCGGTAGCCCGAACCCAGACGCCGAGGAAGACGGACGTATGGCGAACTCCCGATAACCGTCCTCTGTGCTACCACTGCGGAGAGGCCGACCACATCTACCGTCGCTGCCCATACAAGAGACTCGGACTGCGTGGTTTCTCCGTCGACGCACCTCGCCCTCTCCCTGGCCAACGACCACGTGAGATCGACGAGTATCTATCTGAAACCAGCCGTGGCCCAGCGCGTTTCAACCGTTCGCCGTCGCCCTACCCATACCAATCGCCGAACCGCCGTAGCAACGCTGACTTCGCCCGTGGAAGGTCCCCCAGCCCACGCGGGGGAAACTAAAAGCAGCAACTTCTGGAGGTGAAGTTGCTCTACGGCGAAAAACCGGAAACCCTCCAACGACGCAAGGACGCGCCGAAGACAGTGATTCACGACATGCCCTCATCCCGACAACCCGACCTAACCCTGATGAGACTCCCGAACACGACGACAGCTATACGCCGCGACGCTTACCCGACCTGACCGAGACGTCCGCTGAGAAGACATGGACAACGACGACGCACAGTGCCCGACCGTCAACACGCACAAGCCGAGATGCGACGCCCCGACGCACCCGGAACTCGAGGAAAGCGGCATCCGACGTCAAGGTGTCCATCGACGGTTTTGATGTAGTCGCCCTCGTAGACACGGGAGCCGACTACTCCGTAATGAGCGGACCATTTGCGTCTAAGCTGAAGAAAGTTATGACCAGATGGGACGGTCTGCACATACGCACAGCAGGAGGCCACATCGTGACGCCAAGTGGAACGTGCACATCGCGCGTCACCATAGATGGCACGACGTACCCTGCAGTGTTCGTCGTTTTGCCCAACTGCTCCCGCGACGTAATTCTCGGAATGGACTTTTTGACAGACAACGGCGCAATAATCGATCTCCAGACGAAGTCGATAACTTTTTCCTCCGACCACTCCATGACGCCGGAATCGAACCCCGAACACCGTGCAGCTGTAAGGATCGCCGATGATCACGTCACCCTGCCACCCCGCGCAAGCTTGATGATCACCGTCTACTGTGAAGGTGCTGCTCCCGACGTCGACGCTATCGTGGAGAGTGACCGAAGGTTGCTTCTTGACCGCGGTGTGTCTGTCGCAAGAGGCATTGCGCGGTTCAAGCATCGCAAATCCCACGTTTTGGTCACCAATTTCACCGAGGAGTACCAGCATTTAAACAAGGGCGCTGCAATTGCGTTCGTCGAAGAAACGCAACTAGCAAGTGACGTGATAGCAGTCGCCGACTTTGAACGCGCACCCGACGATACCTTGAAGCTTCCGCACCCCTTCGACGTGAATCCGGCGCTACCGCAAGAAGAAAGGAACAAGTTATTGGCTTTGCTGCGTCGCTACAGCGAGTGTTTTTCGTCGAACTCAAAGTTACGTCAAACACCTCTGGCGAAGCACCGGATAATAACCGAGGATGGAGCCCGACCTACCCGACAGTCACCGTACCGCGTCTCTTCCCACGAGCGCGAAGCCATCCGGACTCAAGTCGACGACATGCTCAACGACGACATTATACAGCCATCGAAAAGTCTGTGGGCTGCGCCGGTCGTACTCGTGAAGAAAAAAGACGGCACACTGAGGTTCTGCGTTGACTACCGGCGATTGAACAAGATCACCAAAAAGGACGTGTACCCCTTGCCACGAATCGACGACGCCCTCGACCACCTCTGCCATGCGAGGTACTTCTCATCGATGGACCTCAAGACCGGCTACTGGCAAATTGAAGTGGACGAGAGAGATCAAGAGAAGACTGCATTCATAACCCCGGACGGCCTATACGAGTTCAAGGTAATGCCGTTTGGGCTATGCACGGCACCAGCAACGTTCCAAAGAGTCATGGACACTGTGCTAGCTGGCCTGAAGTGGCACACCTGCCTCGTATACCTCGACGACGTTGTGGTATTCTCCCGGACTTTCGACGAACACCTCGCAAGGTTGCAGTCAGTACTCGAGGCCATCCGTACGTCGGGGTTAACGCTGAAGCCTGAAAAGTGCCGCTTCGCGTACGAGGAACTGAAGTTTTTGGGCCATGTCGTCAACGCCGCGGGAGTCCTGCCTGACTTGGCGAAAACTTCAGCCATAGCGAACTTCCCAAGGCCGAAAGATAAGAAGGGTGTGCGCAGATTTCTTGGACTGTGCGCATACTACCGGCGCTTCGTCGCAAACTTCGCACGCATTGCAGAGCCGCTCACGCGCTTGACGAAAGATAGCACCGCTTTCAGCTGGGAAGACGACCAAGAAAAGGCATTCTGCGAGCTGCAAAAACACCTGCAAAGCCCGCCCGTGCTCGCTCATTTCGACGACAACGCCGAAACGGAAATACACACGGACGCCAGTGATATAGGCTTGGGTGCCGTCCTTGTCCAAAAACAAAGCGGGTGCGAAAACGTAATCGCCTATGCCAGCCGTGGTCTGTCGAAGGAGGAGAAAAACTACTCTGCCTCCGAAAAAGAGTGCCTGGCTATTATATGGGCCATTTCAAAATTTCGCCCATACGTGTATGGCAGACCGTTCAAGGTTGTAACAGACCACCATGCGCTGTGTTGGCTCGCCAATTTGAAGGACCCCTCTGGCCGTCTTGGGTGGTGGAGTTTGCGCCTGCAAGAGTTCGACATTACAATCGTCTACAAATCCGGCAGGAAACACTCCGACGCCGACTGCCTGTCCCGCGCCCCTGTCGACCCACCACCACAAGACTCTGATGAAGACAGTGCGTTCTTCGGGGTTGTTACGGAGAGCGACCTAGCCGCCCAGCAGCGTGCCGACCCCGACTTGCGAGTAATGATCGACTACCTCGAAGGACGTAACGTCGCCGTGCCTAGAGCGTTCAAGCGTAACTTACCAGCATTCAGCCTCAGAAACTCCGTCCTCGTGAAGAAGAATTTCAGCCCCGGAACAAGAGCGAATTATCTACTTGTCATCCCCGCAGACCTTCGTGACGAAATTTTGGAAGCGTCCCACGACGACCCGTCTTCCGGACATCTCGGCACAGCTCGCACTATTGCAAAAATTAAGGCGAAGTACTTCTGGCCCCGCCTTACATCCGACGTCACCCACTACGTTCGGAGTTGCCGGGACTGCCAGCGACGAAAAACGCCGCCGACAAGACGCGCCGGACTTCTACAACCGATCGCCGTCCCGCGGAGGCCCTTTCAACAAATTGGAATGGACCTTCTAGGCCCGTTCCCGACGTCACGATCGGAGAACAAGTGGATTGTCGTAGCGACAGACTACATGACGCGCTACGCAGAGACCGCCGCTCTTCCGCAGGGGACTGCACAAGAAGTCGCCAAGTTCTTTATAAACCAAGTTGTGCTGCGACATGGAGCCCCTGAAGTCCTAATCACGGACCGCGGAACGGCCTTTACCGCGGAGCTGATGCAAGGAATCTTACGCTACAGCAACACGGATCACCGAAGAACGACGGCGTACCACCCCCAAACGAACGGACTAACAGAACGTCTGAACAAGACAATTGCGGATATGCTGTCCATGTACGTCGACGTTGAACATAAGACTTGGGACGAAGTCCTCCCGTATGTCACGTTTGCGTACAATACAGCGACGCAGGAAACTACGCAGATGACACCGTTCGAGCTTGTCTACGGAAGACGACCGACTACGATGCTCGACGCCATGCTTCCGCATGTAGAAGAAGACGACCTCAACGCCGACGTCCAAGGATACCTTCAACGTGCGGAGGAGGCCCGCCAGCTTGCTCGAGTTCGTATAAGGGACCAGCAGCTGGTGGATGCCGGCCGCTACAACCTCCGACGCCGAGACGCCGAGTACCAACCAGGGGATCGTGTGTGGGTTTGGACTCCCATCCGACGACGCGGACTGAGCGAGAAACTTCTGCGACGGTATTTCGGACCCTACCAGATTCTGCGACGTGTTGGCCAACTTACCTACGAAGTGATCCCCGATGGTGACTCCGGCACATCACGACGACGTACGCGGCCCGAAGTCGTCCACGTGGTTCGCTTAAAACCTTTCTACGAACGATGACGAACTTTTATTTTCATTTTCGGACTGTCGCTTATGTTAGCATCGGGTCGATGCACTCTTAGAGGGGGGGTAATGCCGCGAACCATGCATTGGGTTTGTTTATTTGTGTTTTGCTTTTACCGCCCGGCTGCGCCGGTCTGTGTTATCTCCGTGCCAAGGGAAGCGTGTGTTCCATTCTTTCTGTGCCGCATGTGTTATCTGTTCAGATAGGGAGAGCATTCCGATCTAACGTGAACATCCCGGAATAATCTTCTTGCATCTACAATGTTCTCGATGCGAATCGACGATTCCAGAACCACGCGCGCCGAAAGATAAAAAGCCTGCAGAGCAGACGCCGGGGCATTCGATTCTGCGACGCTCGCCGACGCACGTACGTCACTTTGTTGACCACTGCTTCGCCGCCTCTGTATTCTTTTCAGTTGTTAGGGGAGCACAAGTTCGCTCCAATAAACTTGTTTCTTTTCCAAACAACTGCTTCGTCCTTGGCTACGTGACAATATGAAGCTCTCCCATTGAGTTACGGAGCAGTTTCGTGACCAGTAAAGCATTGAAGGACTCTGGCGTTATCCATTCTTGAAGGGACGTGATGTGAGGAGGTAGGCAGCTACAGTGTTCCTCGGGGAGTTTGGCACAGTCCCAGAGAGGCTGGTGTATGGTGGGTCGGTCGGCACTGCACAGAGGTCACGGAAGGGTAGGAAGGGGAACAGGCGTGGACCCTTCTGGTCTCTTTCGGCCGAAATGCCGGTACCAGGTGCATTGGTCGTGGACGTCGGGACTAACTGCTGTGCTGGAGCGGGCCTTGTGTAGAAGAACTGGGAGGCATTGCGAGATGTACTCGGGCACTGGTGGGTCCTGCTTTGGGGTCGTTTCCTTGAGGGCGACGGCGTCGCCACATTTTTCGGATATGGCGCTCAACAACTGGGTTGTTGAGGGCAGGTTTGGGAAGCAGGGTGGGTGTCGCATGAGAGTTCTTCTGGGAGGTACGAAGTGACGCAGATGCCATGCAATGGGCCGTCTCGTTCTCTGGGTTGGACTGGTGGCCAGGAGTCCATTCTATGAGAATTGTGGTGTCACACATATCGGCACTACAAATGTAGTCATGAGGATCTGGAGAGTGCATTGTGCTGATCGCCTCTGCATTGTCAGCATACATGACGACTCTAGAGGCATTGTGCTTTCTCTTGATGGACAAGAGGTCCCTCAGCAGCGCGTCGGCCAGTGAAATGGTTTTAAGTTCTGATGCGAGGAGATCGATTCCTGATTTCGTAGAAAACATCATGTACTCTGTCAAGCTCGGGTCGTTGATATGGTGTATGCCACACGTAAATCGGTCAGGTGCTAATGCGGCGTCAGTGTAGATGGCAGATGTGCCTGGTTCTAATAAGTATTGGAAGTGAGATGGAGTGTTTCTTTGATGCTGGTGCCTTTTGTGCTCTTTTGTCGACCTTGGTTTGTGATTTACCGGTTGTGTCCATTGCCAGGGCGGGTTTGGGTCAAAGCAGGGTCTTCTGATGACCCCGGCATGAAAGTTCGTGTCTCATCATAGGCGATGAGATGGCGGCTCCGAACGGCGAGTTCGCGATGGTCAGAACGGTTGTCGTGCATTGCTTCTGGTGTTACTTCAATCGGTGGCACTGAGGCAAAAGTATGCAAGTCATTTAGCTTGTTGTGCCGAGAGAGTCTGGTGATAACTCGAAGGAGTTTGTGATGTAAAGTTCAGACTTTATTTAGTTGGGTTTGCATCAGGTTGGTGCAGGTCCTCCCATATGTTAGCCGGGTTGTTGGAATGCGTCTACTGATGTTCCGGATGAGGGCAATGCCTGTGCCACCGAATTTCATGCCGATTCTGTGGATAAGGCGGGCTGTAGCATCCCAGCCCTGTCGGACCTGCTTAAGGTAGACAGTTATTATGGGCTAGCTGCATTCAGGAAGCATACCACAAAGTTTTGCAGCAAGCTACCTTTGTCATTAAAAATACTGTATGCTTCCAGTGATCACATGTGGGGCAGAAACTTGAGCACTCACAAAGCACCATGAAAAAAAAAATTCACATTGGCTCAATCAAGCCATGGAAAGTCGAATGCCAGGGGCAACAATTACAGATATGAACCGTAAGTGAATGAACAAACAAAAACAAACAAATAAATAAATCGGACAATGATTTGGGAACAAATTTGTGCAGAAGGTTCTTTAGTTGGAATCACAGTTACTCAATGTATACCCATAGTGAAACTCCCCATAGGGCTTGTATATCAAAAGCCATTCCTTGGTTCGCCCCCTGTGCTGGGGCACATGGGGAAAACTAATTTGAAGACTATTTTAAAGTGTAAAACATAACTGGAGTAATATGTAATTACTTCAGTTATTTTTTCGAGTTAAAAAACAATCTTTGTATTGTGATGTTTTGTAATTAAGCAAATGTTAAGCAAAGTTCAGTTTTTGTTTGCTAGGTGCCGTGTCGCAATAGGTAGAGGCACTGGACATATTTTAGAGAGAATGCAGATAGGCTTATGGTAGTGATGATGATGATGATGCAGTGTTCAGAGAAGATAACGAGCTGAACTGACAAGCCAAAGCCAGCACAGTAAAACAGGTGATTGGCATGACAACATCACTGCAATCTAAATATTTTGTTCCAGTCTTAATTGAAATTTAATTTGTGCTTTGTTTTCTTGTTCAAGATTCAGCCAGAGAAGATAAAGAAATTAATTGAATGTGTAAAACATATATACAGTCGAACACGGATATATCGAACTCCAAGGGGATCGCGAAATAGTTCAATATATAAAAAATTCGATATAAAACATATGGGCTCTGAAACCTCACCTATGGCAAACGAGCACTTACCGATCGTTGCATTCAAGAATGACAACTAATTCCGCACTCACGACGCAACAGGACGCTTTATTTCCGTGAAAAAAAAATTCGCTGACCTTGGCCTGCTTCTTCGTCCTGGAAATTAAATTAAAGAAGCTGGTCTCGATCTTCTCGAGGCTGCACAACTACAAAATTCCAGCAGTATGCTGCGCCTTCGCACACCATGCATAACACGCACGCAACCGAACAGCGCGCGCACCACAAGAACTTTGAAGGTAACAATTCCAAGGCTCTCTGAACGGACTCCAACAAAGCGGTCGCGATGGTAATATTCAAGAGAAACAGTGATCTCCGAAAGGTGCGGGACAACTCGCCAAACAGCAGCAACAGCAGCAAAATGCAAAAGGAGGAGGCCGCCAGCGCCTTCGTTCCCTCTACCCTTTCCCGAGACGATATCGGGGGAAGACCGACCCAGAGAGAGAGAAAAAAAACCCTTTTTCGGCAAGCCGGAGAACGTACGCTGCCGCAAAACAAAAAAAAGGACGTGCGCAGTCGGGGCATCCCTACCTCGCATTGTCACATTTTCCGAGCGTTCGGGCTTGTTTGCCTAGAGAGATTCAGCATACCGGACTCCGTCCGCTAACGCTACGGCGGCCGGTAGCGGGGCCCGACTGGGCACGCGCAAATTAGTTCCGGTAGGGGGGATTAGTTCCGCGAGCCAGTCTTCGCCATGCCCGCGCATTCCTCCACATTCTCCTCAACCTCAATCGGGGGTGCAGCGACCGCCGAAGAGTACCTTCCAGCTCGCACGGCGTTCGATATACGCAATGTCGGGAAAAATACGGTTCGATATAAACGCACGAATTCCTATACTTTTACACAGAATTTTCAAGGGGATAATTTACGAGTTCGATATAGACAATAATTCGATATAGCCGTGTTCGATATATCCGTGTTCGACTGTATATATATATTATGGTGCCCTTCGCAGATCATGTATGCCTATTCAGCGGACGAGCTCAGAGCGGCCGCCGAAAGCCTTGAGTGGATGCCTCATGACGGGTATAAGCAACGCTGCCTGTATAATCATTGCCTAACGCGTGAGCGAAAATGGCCAAACAGCCACTCTCCTGTTGCTCTGTGCTACCCTTTCCCGCTCAGTAGCCTTCCTACGTGCTTTCATGTCCACCGGCCAGCACCGCGTCTCGAAAACTATGCAAAATAGTTGAAAGTTTGTTTAGCGTTTCCCAGTTTGCACTCCTATGCCTTCTTCTTTTTCACCATGCCTCTCTGCCTTGGTCTGTCTCTGATAAAGCTGCCTTTGCTTTGGAGGAAAATCACTTGTGCTACCGCAGGCTGATGCCGGCATTGCGCACTTATCTACTTGGATCACGGGCACCGAAATTTTCGGAGTGGGGCATCCCCCCCCCTGTCCCCTCTGCATTTCGGTCTTGTTTTGTCCCCGCAGTTCGCACTCTGCATTGGTACGCACTTTTAAAATTGAGGACTGTACTGTAGAAGCGCCAGGACAGTGTGGTGGGACCCTCAGCTGCTTATCCTTTTGTTTTCTGTAATCTTCTGAAATTTACAAGCATGTAATATTTTTGGGAAGTAATGGTAGAAGTGAGTGCCTGAACAAAAAATATGCACGCAATTTTTTCTTCCTTGACCACCTAATCTGGCGGTGCTCCGCATTTTTGCTGTACCGGCCTATCCTCACCAATGCTATGCCTCCCGATGCCTCAGAAGATGATCCTCCATTTGAAGATCCGAATTTTATCAGAGCCCTTGGGCTGTTCGGCGTAGAGAGTGGTCTTTCAAGATTAGTGTAGAATTGGGCCTACTCCGGTCGTGAAAATCCCCTAATGGTAGATCTACACCTTAGCCTGACCTCCGTGGTCTGAAGGGAACCCCTGTGCCGTCTTCATGGACGCATCGTCTTTTTAACTGGGCTACTCCTCCCTTCCCCTCCTTCCCCTACCCCTATTTTGGCCGCATGGCCTTCCCTCGCCTAATAAAGGACTACAACAACAACAATCCCTTAATCCTTCAGAGAAAAAAAAAACGTCAGTAAAATAATGGCTGCACCATCCAAAAATATCGTTTTTCTGTTCATATTTGTCTTCCTGACAATTAATATGTTCTTACACTATTTCAGTACCGCCTCCATCAGTCATCTTTGGAAAAATGCAGCGAGTATGAAGCGAATGACACGTTGAAAGAGATCTCCAGTGCGCCCCAGAACTATCGCCCCGTCGCGTCTAAGATGTGAGCGAAACGACTCTTGAACTAACAGGCAAGCTGACAGACACACGTCGTAGAAGTGGCTGCAGCATTCGTGACTCGCAAGCAGTGACGTAAGGCGAGATGCCCGCTTGCGCGCGCTACATAGCGGATGAGTGCCTGAACTAAGAGTTCCTACCCTTCCCATTGAAAAGCGCGACGCGTTAGGCAATGTTTATACAGGCGGCGTTGGTATAAGGCATGAGTGGAGTTGTTTCTGGAGCGGAAGGCGGAGTGGGTGCTCCTGTTTGGTTGGGGCTCACCACAAGGGACCACAACACAAACAACTGCGCTGATGCATCCGTTAGGATACCCAGGGATATACTTCTGCATTGGTACAAGGCATGCCGTGGCCCTGGTGGACCTGGTCACTGATGGCTGGGAATCGTACTGCAGGGACAATCTCATCGACCACGCCAACGTCCGTGTACCAGCTACACTACGGCAAGCTGCTCCAGAGGATGCCAGCAGCAGGCGCACTGGACACACTCGCCCTTGGCAACAACGTGCATCAGGCGCCCAGCTCCAAGCCGGAGATGTACGCCTGATGGTGTACGGAGTTGCCCAAGGCTTCGGAACTCGCACCTGCCGAGCTGGCCGGCAGGGTCCTGCCTTTTGTGAGCACCAGGCACTTGTGCACGAACTTGCGGAAGAAACTTGTTCCCAAATGCGGTCGTCGTAACGGCAAAGGATCAGCACCAGCTTGGCTTTCTGGCCCTTGGAGACAAGTGCCAAGGCGAAAGTTTCTTTCTGGATGTTCCTGTGGCCATATCGAGCCAAGCTGGAGCCAGCAGCCCCTGCCACAGCATCAGGAGCCAATGGAGGTGGACCCACAGGCTGACGACAGTCTTCACGAGGTGGGACCTGCGTTTGGGCCGCTTAATGTCAGAACATGCGTCTTTTGAGGCAAAGCATGTCACGTATCCAGAAATTATCTAGAAAAGTTTAAAAGTGCTGCTGTGTTACCACAGTCAGGAGTCTGGATAAGTTTTGCCACAATTCTCATGCAAGTACTAAAGCATTAACTGAATAAGCATATATAGAATTAGGGATATTAACTCTTTATGTATTTACCCATATATGTTGAAAAATGCCTGATCACTGGCATATTGTCAGGCTCGGTGGGACAATAATTACAAGAGAAGAACTTTGGAAACGAGACTAGGTTTTATAATACCCGGAACTCACATAAGGACACACATAACAAACAGAGACCACTAAAGAGTAAGAGGGAACAAAACAAAGCTAGAGAACAAGGTAGAAATTAGCGAGAATGCGGCATAGCAAACGGGAAAGAGTTCAAGAAGCGCGAAACAGTCAAGGTCCGGGAATGCAGGGCGAGCACACAATTATGGTTCGCTGCGGGGACGGGGTTTTCCTACCTCACGTCCCAGTAGTGGTGTTGCGGTTTTGAAACGTCCAGGTGATGTCGTGGCGGCGGTAGTAAAGCCAAGGTTCGCACAGGTCCTTGAAAACCTTGAAAACCCTTGAATTTAGAAGTGTAAATTTCAAGGCCTGGAAAGTCCTTGAATTTTTTAAGGGTCCTTGAAAACCCTTGATTTTTCTGGAGATAACCAATCTTTTCACAAGAATTTAAAGTGCTCGTCGTGAATTTTAGGTGTTACAAATGTAAAGAAACATTGGAACTATCAAGTTTCAGTGTATTGCGTGAAATTACGAGTTGTGGATTCTCATTATTACGAGGCAACATTGGGAACAGCACTCCTCAATAGAATTCATGTCACGATACAATCCTGTGAAAGCCGGCTTCTGTTCTCTATCTTGAATGTTCCATCTAGTTTGTGGATGGCCTTTCATTGCCTGTTTGCTATGCCTCATACGCTCCATCTGCGTTTGCTTTTACGTGCAAATGGTGGACGTGTACATAGTTCATCCTGCCTTGCAGCAACACTTGCTGAGTTAATTTCAGCTGATACTCTTGCTGACAAAGCAGGAGATGCAGGCAACATTAACTAAGTTTTGAACTCAAGCAGCCTCAGCAAAACACCAACAAAAAAGAAAAATCTAAATATAAACTATGAAAAAAAAAATAAAGCTGGGGGAGCATTCATGAACCCATAGCGCCTATCTAAATGTGCATTAATATTCTTGGGTATTAGACCATATTAAAATTTTGCATTTTGTTGAAAAAGTTATAAATAATCCCAGATAAAACATAGGATGGGGACCTTGAAAATGTCTTTTCTGGTTCTTGAAAGTCCTTGAAAACCCTTGAATTTTTGCTTTTGAAGCCCGTATGAACCCTGAAAGCATGCTTCCAGCTCCCGTCACCGTTGTGGCGAACGCAGCTTGGGGTGTCGCTGTCTCCCACCGACGCACGGGGAGACACCTTCCTGGCGGACGAGAAGTCTTGGAGGCTGCAGTGGTGGATGACCTCCTGGGGCACGGCACGGGTCCGGTCGCCCGACCGCCGCGCATCCCGGTCACGCTCCACTTGCGGTGTTCCTCTTCGGCCGCTTCTCCCCCCAGCTGCTGTCGTTGGCCGCTTCCGATTGGCTGGCCTGTGAGTGCGGGATAGCTGTCCCCTGAAAACGATGATGATGGTGCCGTCGGGATGTTTGGAACGTACCCCGTATAGCACATCGTCGTTATCGTCTTCATTTTCCAGTTCACTTCGTGACACATATTAAGGATTCAGTTGGTATGAAGAAGATGGCTAATTATAGAGTTGTATGGAAAGGTCAACAACTAATGTATAGAAGACCATGGGTAAAACGGCCATAAGAGCCTGCATTCTTGTCCCTAGTGGAGCTCACTTTGTAGCACAAAAGACCTCGGTATGACTTAGCTCTCACAATTTTTAAGAGGCAAAAGAATGCGGGGGTACGAATATAGTGCGTGCTCTACACAGTGCAAAGTGAACCTAAACGCATTCCCTTTTGAAAAAAAAATGTGGTTTTGATAGACATGTTTTCCAGAAGCAGCAATCGAGCTACTACTATTATTGCCTGCGTTTACTACTGGTCGTGTAGAACATTACTTCATTGATGTGTGAATGACAGATGTAACATTGATGTTCGCTCTTTAATGGGGGAGTTTCTCAGTTCTGTAAGAAGTTTTAAAAAGGGCAGATAATCCACTTCACTACATTTGTGACAACAAAGCTTAAAATAGGCCATCCCATCTTCACCAGTGTAAGAACATGGCTGGGTAGCTTTTCAACCCATAAAAGAAATATTGGTGCGAAAAGTGTAAAGACAGTGGTGCTTCAAAAATGAAAAATATCTCTGGGTTAGTGCCAAATTTATTGGGTCATAGGTAAATACTGATATTTTTTGGGCAGGTGCAGTGGGGTGACATTTTCATGTCTTGAAGCCATTCACGGCACCCCTTGGTTAATTTTCTATGGCAGGGCAGAGTATTCCTTGGCTGTCATCTTCGTTGTGCTACAAGAAACGAAATTTTTTTTTATGTCATTTTAATGTCACAAAGCACAGTTAAACGTATATAGAGAAAGAAATACCGTAGCCGACCAATTTTTCGAACTTTGAGGGGAGCGAAAAATTGTCTGAATAAGAGAGCAGTCTGAAAAACCTGCGAAACGAACTTTATTTATTTTAAATAAGGCTGAAGAAGTCTCGAATGGTTCCTTTCATTACATTCCTCTTTCGCATGAGAGAGTCTGTTTGCGTCTCTGCAAGCATCACGTTTTCTTCGTAAACATTAAACAACGCCAAATTATTGGCACCGTCTTGCACTGATGGTTGCAAGAGGTCGGGAGTGTTTTTGTCTGAGTCGCTTTGTGGTAGTGCGTTGATTTGGCACACGATCTCATTGCCTGTTAACTCCATGCACCACACTATGTTGCTGTCCACTGCAGAAACAAGAACAATGTTAACCCGGGGGGGGGGGGGGGGAGAGAAGAGAGGTGAAGCCAATCCCCCTCCAATGCAAAGCTTGCCCTGTGGCCTAGGGTTCAAAGTGGCGTTGTCCTGGGGTTTCACCTGGCTGGCTGACGGAAAAGTTTGTCTGAAAATCAAACTTTCAGCTTAATTTTGTCTGAAATGTTTGTTGTTCATATACGTTACTCCCATGGGACCCACTTGCGGTTCCTCGGGGAAGTGTGGAATATCCCGCAAGTCAATTCTTGCAGTCTGAAAAAACGGTTGGCTACTGTAAGCAGAAAAAAGGGCTGACGGGAGGAAAATGTAAGTGAAGCGGCCTCTGTTGAGTGGCATTTCCCTTGTGGGGTACTGCAGGGCTGCTGAAGTGGATCCCGGAGGTGCAGTGGCGCTGGCCCTCCCTGGCTGGTGGCAACCTGTACTACGCCACTGCCCTCCCGCAGGTGCTGGAGGAGATGCCAAGATCAGGAAGGAGCCCCAAGGGGTCGTCTCATGCCTGCCCCTGAAGGGAGCCTGCGGCAGCCCCCGAGGGCACGGCCGTACCATCAAGGTGCAGTCCACAGGCATTGCCAGGTGTCGCCCTGGGGTCAACTGGGGAGCAGCCAGAATGCCTGCTCTCCGCCCTGCCAAGCACTCGGCCAGCAAAGAGGCCCAGCGGCCACACGCCCTGCACCTCAGCATCACAGATGGGCTGCCGCATGCGAAAGCTCGCGCATCTGTGCACTGAGTGGGAAACAGAAGGTGCCTATGTGTGGTGCGTGTTGTGTGTGCCTCTTTATTTAGGCTGGCGTTTTCTCTGGGCAAGTGTGGATATCGCATGGGGCACCGCAAATCAAAAACAAATAGCAAGAAAGAGCTCACTGGGAATGAAATGCAATATTTACGATTGCGGATGTCTCGGCATTAGTATGCATAGAGCTCCTAAAACATAGCTGCAAGAGAAAAAAAAGAAATCAAACACTAATGAGGACTTGGCGTATCTGACCCTGGTATTCTGAACCCCCCCTCTCTACTCCAGCCTCCACTTGCAACGATCCTTGAAAGCGATTTTTGTACGCAAATGCATTGCGGTATCGGCCACTTGGAGGAGTTGAGGAAACACATGGACGGGAGCACCGACTCAAAATGCGGTCCTAAGTGTTCATGTTCTAGTGACTGATAATAGAAACCGTAGAAAGATAAAAATGTAAAGAGAAGACAGAAAAGCAGTGGAATAAAATAATGCGGTACATAGTTGTGAAGAAATGCAGGTTTCTCAACGTGTTTTAAATACAGCAAGTGTATTTGACTGGCTGCACTTCCTCCCATGATTGAAAAAAGGCAAGGCAACCTAGTGGCTGGTATAACATTACTGTAAGCAACAAGTCGTAACTCTTGATTCATTGAATATGCCAATATACTCACAGAAATTATAAATTTCACACGAGCAGGTTTAAATCTGGCGGCTTACACAGGTCAAACCATTGTGCACAGCCCTATTGTTTGGTTTGCGGGTCGTGCATCTGCGCCAACTTTTGTTGGTTTACTATTAGTAAATTTCAAATATTTGAAAACGTCGAAAAGTTCTTACATTAAAACTGCATTGAATCGAATAGCAACTACTATTTGCAAAGTATTCAGCATTTTCATGCCTCTAGTTTGCTCTTTAGATGCACACAGTTGCACAATAAGAGCTCCTGCAAGTGTTGATGCATGCACAGTCCTGAACATGGGCACAACCCTCGTGGAACCAAGAAACGGCACAGGATGAAGAGTGCCTCACAGGGGGTGCCAAATACCTAAACCTAATGGAATACCTAGCCACCTTGCTTGTAGTTCGTTGCAAGAGACATTTACAAGCCAATATTATACGCCTCGAGCGCGGCCTGTAGGGGCGCCACTGAAATCCCCCTAGCGGCCCGTTTCGAAAGCAGGCGCGGGAGTCCCCGGCCCGCTCCCCCCTGTCGCCGTTGCTTTTGGGGCTCGTTCAAGACAGCGATTTGCCGTTTGTCCGTGTTCGAAATACCGAATAACGTGGAGCAGGCACTCTGTTTGCAAGCCTGGTGTGTTCACGAGAGTATAAACGTTCATCACGCGATCTTAGGAAGATCTATATGAGAGCCGGGCGTGTGTCCCAGGCCGGCGTCCCGAAGCGAGCATTTGCATGCAGCTGATTGCAATTCCGCTGCCCTGAAATTTGGTGGCAGTGTCCGTAACCAGTGTTTCCTCCGATGGTCATATTGCGGCCATACGCACTATGATGTAAATCGACTTTGTGCACTACAAAATCCAGCGGAGCACTCATACCTGACAGAACGCAAGTTACGCCTGCCAATATCACATATCAGATATTGATCAGTACCCTGAACAAGCCAATGCGGCATAAATTTCGCAAACATTGTACCAAAGAAGTACGATGGATTATGCAAAATTACAGTCCGGAGTCAGCACACAACGACAAATTTAATGCTGGATCGTCTTGTCCCGAGGCGAGCGCTCGAAAAGATTCATCTGTTACATTTATCCTCCACGAGAAGCGCGAAGATGGGCTTATAGAGTAATCCGCGTCCGCGACCAAACTCTTCTTCGAAACATCGTCGTATGACACAGGGAGAGAATCTAGCATAAACCAAAATCAGAAACCCTTATCAGATATACGACACTCTTCCAACGAGCCCGTGTGTACGAGATTTCGGCGCACGTTAAGGATCTCCAGGTGGTCAAAATTAATCCGGAGCCCTCCACTACGGCGTGCCTCATCGTCTACGTTGCGTCGGCGCGTTAAGCCCTGCAATCAATCAATCAACTCTTTCAACGACACCTCGTATTTCTTGTGAACTGCCTACCCTGTATTCTTCAAAAAATGCGTCCGCCGAGTGATCAGCCGTTCGTTGAAGGCGAAAAACAAACGAAAAGTGAACACGCAGCTTGTGTGTGTGATTACTAAAACGTTAAATTTCGCTCCGCATTTGTAAACAACGATAGTTGAGCGTCCTCCTCCTCACCCCCCCCCCCCCCCATGTCTAGCGAAATACCACTGCATTTCGCATCCAGTTGGTCTGGTGAATACTACCTTGCTCAAACAAACGTCTTTAGCATTTCAGAAGCTGCTCTCGGTTTTTTGTTTTCATTCCCGTACGACTATTCTATTTATTCCTGACTTGCAGACCATTCATTTTCCTGTGGTTTCATCACCTTGGTTCTTACTATAAGGCATGAGTGGGCACATATCTGACAATTCACAGTTTTTGAGTGTACTTAACATTTTCGCGTGGCTTATATTCCCATAAAAGGCACAAATGTTTGTCAGCCATTGGGTTATCACATCCCCGAAACATATTTTTCTACGACGTACATATTCGAAGCAAAGCCGCATTTGTTGCTGTGCTGCAAAACGAACCAACCTCTTACAGTGCCAATGTCAAGTCTAAACGAGGTGACAATAAATAGAATTCACTTGTGCTGACGTGTTCGAAGGTGACAGCGGTGATATGCTGCTGCCGTCGCCGACGACCGCAAGAGCGGCCAAGAAGCGCACAGAACCGCCTCCCCGGGTAGCTCTTGTTGGCGTTCGAGCGCTCTACCAAGACGCAGCTGTTTTTTTAAGCGCCCTAAACATGCAGTTAGCTTACAGACGTCACCATAACAAGTTGTTTAGTGCGTTGAAATGGCAAAGAGAAGCGAAAGAGAACTAAAACACTGCATGACCACCTATCAGCCACGCAGGGCTAATCCCTCAAACGCCGCGGAGAAGCGGCGGCAGGCGGCGCAGCGATCGCGAATCTCGGGGCGTATAGTGAACACCGTGAATTTCTGTGTATGGGCTCCTGGCTGCACTGCAACCTGAAAAGCTGGCTGCTGTTGCCTAGAGGGCATTCGTGAAGTGTGATTACCATTTTTATGTTAACTTGTTCCCTGCTGCAAAGGAACTCCATAGATCAAGTGCTGTGGTACAAGCCCTTGTCAAGTGCAAGTACTTTCTCTTTATGCTCTGCGTTTATAGTCTGCAAAAACTCTTGTGGCCACTCACACTGCGGTAGATTGTTTAAAGGGGGCATGAAAACGAAGTACAAGTTTGTTTAATTGTAAGATTTGGTGTTTTACAGTGCGCCCAGCGCTTGTCCTGCAGCAAAGGATGTATTAGTCGCTAGGAATTCATCAATTTATGTTAAAATTTTGATTCTCCCGCTAAATCGTGCATTTCTTGAGGTCGTTCGCGATGATGTCACAAAAACAAGTCTCCAAGCGAACCCAAACATGGTACTAGGCTTTCAGAAGACTACAAAGCTTTGTTTACCGTCAATCTTCCCAGATGGCGCCACTATACCGTAACTGGCCTTTGCCCGTCCTTGTTTTGTTTTTGACCGTATTTGCTCCTGGCTTGTTTTAATTACGGTAGAAAGTGCTCGTTTTGTGAAACATGGGGTATACTCTATACAACCAGGGTTGCGTAGGACGCTGTTGCTTACGCCAATCAGCCGGTGTCGTGTCAGACAACCTGAAAGCGCCATACTGCTGTGCAACTATAACATGCCTAGTGTGCGCACTACCAACAACAGCGTGCTCTGGTACTTCTATATCTTTACGTGTGCTTTCGTAACTTCTATGTTTACCCCACCATTCTTGCTTCTTTGAAATGAACATATGCATTACATTCATAGGCGTTCGCAGAGTTCTCGATTAGGGGGGGCAAAGTCTTACCGCTGCGCCCCCCCTACAGCAATTCCCCCCCCCCCACTCAAGGCCTAGCGGTCCGAACGCAGTGCAAAGAGGGATGGTTATAAAATTTTTATTTCAGTGCAATGGAATTGCAACACATACAAAATATTTCTGAGCAGAAATTTTTACTTTAATCTGCTACATTGGCAAGGTATGGGGCAAATTTGGCGCCCCCCTTCAGATGATTAGAGGGGGCGGCCGCCCCCCCCTGCCCCCCCTGTGCGCACGCCTATGATTACATTTAAGCGAAAATAGCTCGTGCTCCAAGATTATGAGCCCTGCCTAACTAGCGTTTGCTTTTGCTGGCCTCCGCCGATTGCAGAGCTGGCTGGTATGACATCGTTGGTTTTGTTGCAGGAAATGAGCTAGTGGGTTTCATGGCCATTCCCTTTTTTCCTAATTACATAGCTTAATTGAGCAAAGTTTGCGTTTAAAGTTGTGTCAGTATGATTCTAACGAGGCACTTTTTCGAATGAACCAAACGTGTGCTTTGTCTTCATGGCTTCTTTAAAAAGATGTCATATGCCTTCTACATCCTTGCAAAATTTTATCATCAATCAGGAATGTAAAAGAATTTTTTTTTTTTAGTACTAGGCACCACTTTTCTTCAGTGTTTTGTAGCAAATCTGTAGTCATCACGTACGACTAAATGTGTAGCTCTAGCTTTGCCATAAAGCTTACATAGGTCTTAAAGAACAGGCAAAGCATGGGCCAGCTAATCGGCTGCCTCATTTTTTTTTGGCGATAACAGCATGACGGGGAATATATGAGATGGCAGTACACATGTGTTGATTGTCTTAAAAATGCTCAACAGAAAAGAGTGCTGTTATTATAATTTTTTCACTTCTAAGATATTGATGAAGGTGTACACATTCCAGAGAGGCCTTTTAACTACGGGGCATGCGTTTATGGTTGCGTGAAAGGATCATATGGGAATTTTGTACCACACATGGCAGCGTGTAATAGTAGTGAGTGCATTTGAAGGCCTTTGTTGTCTTTATGTAACAGGTCACAGTTCTGTCAAGATCAGTTTGAGAGGTATATGTGTACATGCCAGTGGTGTCTGAACCGTGTTTGGGATGTATAGCCATGAACAAGAACTTGCCATAGCCGCATTAAGAACCCATTTGCATAGACGTAACGTGTGCTCGATATTTCAGCAAGGATCGGGCTTTGGACTTTGTATCTACCGGGAATACCTCAGGGCGCTGGCGTAGAGGGAATGTCGGCAATGTTGAGCATCGATGAATCTGTGTTAACGACTAAGTAAACTTTGGCTGTATGCATGCGCGGTGATAGTGCAGCATTTTTTAAGTTGAATTCTTGAGTACGTGGTAGGCTTGCCACTAGTGCTTGTTGCTTTCTTGTTGAGTATCTGGATTGATGAGGGCGGAATGGGCGAGTTCTCAAAAGTTGTAGAGGTTGTGGGGTTGAAAATACTTCATAATGTAGGGAATTTATTGGTTTTCGTGATTTTAAAGGCCTGTAGGGCAGCTTTGCTCCTTGTTCAACAGGTAGGCTTGATATTTCAATGTGTGATTTTAAAGTAAGAGCGTGTAGGAAGACGGTAACTGTTGCTTGCGTATGAGCCAGCCGCATTTGCTTCTCTGTTTGTTGAGCTTGTGATGCTCGATTCAAAGGCACAAAAGAGTGGTAACGAAATGCAAACGCTAAGCACGATCACTGGCAGCGCTATGAGTGTGTGGCCTTGCCTTGTATTCCGAGGTAATGCAATTCCGGCAATAAAAATGTACAATTGAGTGACGATTGTGGACACGCATGCACTATGATACTGCTACCAGTGAAGAGCAGCCCAAGTTGTCTTTCGAAGCATCAGGTAAAAGAGAAGCACAAGAACTTCATAGCAAAGAGGTTGAGAGAGGTGGCAATGAGTTTCATGGCAGCAACGTTTGGAATTCTCACTGCGATGGCAGGAGTTTGTGTGCTAGTGAAGCTGTAACGCTTGAAAACCAAATGCCTTAGGTTATCATAAAGTGCAAGCTGAGAGGTGAAGAATCGAGTATACATTTAAGCTCGCCTATTGTGGGAAGTGCACCTGCGCCGTGCCCCCTCTTCCACTTTGAGCGCATGCTAGTGGCTGTGGCTAAACTCTCTGACGCCGCCAGCGCATGGTAAAAACCACTCCGCAGCAACCCGTTTCACGTCCTAGTTCCCGTCTTCTCTGCAGAGTGCGCTCGTAAGTGTGGGGGAGATGGCGAAAACCCGGTCCTTGGCACGAGCTGAGGTCGGAGGTGGGAAGCAGGGACGGGGGCCTCTCTCGGTCCGCTGAGCTCCCCTGAGCAAGACCCTCTCCCGCCCCACTGCCTCCTCGACCTGACTGCCACCTGCACCCGCCACCGTGTCGCTCGGTAAGCCCCGTCTTTGTCCTTCCTTAAAAGTGTACCGCAGCATGACTTAATATCCATCCTGCTGTGGCCGCTGCTTGTTTGCAGTCACCGTAATATTGGCTGCAATAAACCCGTTTGTTGTTTGTTGCGGGTCTGTGTTGTCCTTTTTCACCCAAACCCTGAGTCATGCGTGCCTCTTCACACGGCGGGTTGGAAGTCGCGTGAGAGCTGCCAAGCATTATGTCGAAAGAACCGCGCTATTGCTAGTAGGTGAAGTTCACTTTGCAGGCTCGCCTTATGTAGGCGACCTCACATCTTGGAGTTCAAACACGAGGCAAATTTGGAAAACCGGACTCTGATCTTTTGGCAGGTAATGACTGTCAGGACCCAAACAAAGGGTGCAGACAAGTCTTATGAGGTGCTGCGTGTCTTGTCAAAATTAGTGGCAGAGCACCGGGAGTTTTAGTCGGGATCTGCAAAATTGCAAGATTCAGCTGCTGACGCCAGTGGTTTGTATTCTCCCCCTTTTGCACTGATTCATGTCATGCATGTTGGCAATGCGACAGCAAAGGATGGACCCAATGGACGGGGGGTGCCAACCGCAGTGCGACACTTAAACCCGTGGCCCATGCCCGTTTACACCGTTACCACCAAAAGGAACGGAAACAGCTGCATCTCCGGCTTACCTTATTTGGCTGACGAGTGAGGCGCCTTTGCAGGATGTGTTGCGTCTGACTTAGAGCGTGGTGATTATGTTGCATGCACCGCCTTGCAAGCGGAGAGAGCACACATGAATGTAAGCATTCCTACCTACACAGGCTACCAAGATTGCGCAAGTACAAACGAGTATCTTGACTGCTTGCAGCATTAACAGCAGGTGGTGGGATTAGGGGTGTCACAATGCTTGAGTGCATTGTTCTCATATTGGTGACTCGCAAAGTGGTCAAAGGTTCCAGCTGGTGGTAGAGTGTTCGAGCTGTAGGTAGGATTTGCGCGCAAAGTTCTGCGGAGAATTCCGCCCCGCCAATTACGAGTATCACCTGCGTCGAGAATGGGAGCAACGCACTTAGAATACGGGTGAATCGCTGCTGGAGTGTGCAAAATCAATTGACGAACATTATTGTCTCGTAGGATCCCTCGCCACGCATGCGAAGGTAGTAGAGTGCGTCACACGGAAAGCTTGCCCGACTTTCATGGCCTCCCTGAGCGGCGGTGGTTTCAGGAATTTGGATGAGCTTGCCTCTGAAGTTAAGTATATTCAAAGGGACATCCTTGCTGTGTAAGCCTATTGGCCACCACTGCCTGCAGCTCACTCACTCGAGCCTTGGTGTGCATGGA
Source organism: Haemaphysalis longicornis (assembly GCF_048455015.1). Classification (NCBI taxonomy): domain Eukaryota; kingdom Metazoa; phylum Arthropoda; class Arachnida; order Ixodida; family Ixodidae; genus Haemaphysalis; species Haemaphysalis longicornis. The sequence continues at coordinate 139,954 of NW_027526368.1, forward strand.
CCGGTGGCACATCTTTGGCACACAAGAAGTTTGCCACTTTGTTGGACACTAGGGCAAGTGCTTCTCTGTTCGGAGGCGAGGTGTTAGCGCATCTCCACGAGAACAAAGTTCGTCTTCGAGCATGCGGCGCAGCGTTTGGGCTTGCGAGTGGCACAGCACAAACGAGCGGTGCTGCGAGGCTTGCTGTTCGATGGGAGATGCGTGTAAGGCGACGACACCTAGTTGGGGTCGTGACTGTACCTATTATGGTGGGTGGAGACTTCTTGACCCTAGCCAGGCATTATGATGGATATCCCTAACGGAGGTTACTGGGAGCGAGCCACCGATGCGCTCACACTTTTTGCACAGCCACCAGTAGGCGTGGAGGCACTGTGGCCCTTGAATACTGCAGAGGCAGGCAACGAATGTGAGTGGCCGCAAAGGCACAAAGAGCCCCAGGCGACTGCACTTGCACTGATGGAGGGCACAGCTCCTGCTAAGATGGGGTAGGCAGCTTAACACAGTGATGTGGGGGAGTGCTGGGCTGCAGGGAGTCAAGAGGGGATGCACCCGCTTTTATCAGCAGGGACTAAGCCTGACAAACAGGGAGCGGGCGTGCCGGTCATCGTTGTACGAGTAAGATGTGATGTTTACCGATCGTCCTGGCTGCACCAAGCTGGATGAAGCATAGCATAGATATGGGGGATGCTTGGCCGTGGAAATGTACTCCACGGCCCATCCACAAAAAGGGCAAAAACAACGTCGTTGCTGGGCGCACACACCCGCCTTGTGGAACCAAGCAGTCAGGCTAAGAGCGGAAATGAACTTTGTGCCGTCGGCAACGAAAGGAATTCGTTGATTCCAAGTGAAACCATTAATCACGTACACATCAAAAGTCCTGTTGGTATTGCGTTCAGGAGAAGGACGCTGTTAGCTGTTTCGTGTCCACGGAAAAATGGTCGATTTTGAGTGTTTCCACGACACATTTTTTTGTTTTGAGCTACTTAACACATTTAGCATTGCTATGCATGAAATTGTAGTTTATACATTGCTCTTTCAAATACATAACAGCAGTTTTGTGAAAGGGACGATTATTTGCGATTGTTTGGTCAAATAAACAGGGAAAAAATGCTCAGAAAAAGTACCATATTTGCATGATTTTAGCACCCACCAGTTTGCAACGTGCAGATAAGTTCAGTGATGGAAATTCGAAAAAATAATTTGACGCCTACTCTACCGCACAGATGTAAAAGACGACATGACATACCTGGAAGACATTTTACTTGACGCGCGCAACTGTGGCAGCAAAAACTGCTTGTGCTTCATAAACTTGCTTACCCAGCTTGTGCCGGCATTAAAATAAAGCAGGAAACTTTGAAAGCTGATTTCGGTTTTGTGTCCGATTGTAATGCTCGCACAAATCTTGAGGCTACTTTGAGCGCGTAAGAATTGTGAAAATAAAATACACAGTACGTATAGGCGATTGTACTTAGACTAAAAATTATTTTACGAATTCGGAGATATACAAGTTGTTCCTACGTTCCTAAGCTATCATTAAATATGTACAGCAGCGCTGTACACTATTTGTGCAGGCCCACCAACTTAGCGGCCCTGAAGGCTGTGCCACTCTGCAAAAGAACTCCAGAGTAAGTCGGGCTTTCTAAAATATGCATCTGAGCATACCTGTTTGTATTCTTACACAAAATCATTATCAATTCAGTCTTATAAAGTAAGAAAAAAAAAAACAAGAAAAAAAAACAGTGCTCTTGAAAAGCGGCGCCTCTCGCTCTGCAGCGATAATCTGACACGAGCGCCAGTCTATCTTGAAGGTGATAACGCAATACGGCGCGGTGCATTCGGCAAAATATCCCCGCTGCCTGTTGTCCAGACTCTACTCATGAAAGTAAAATTGAAATTGCAGTTGTCAAGTAGAAAGCAGGTTTTATTTATAAAATACAGTGCGAAGTCAAAAATGAACTTTACCTGTCAGCACATGTTGAAGTGTGAGGCTGTTGAATGGGAGAGTCTTCATCAGAACTAAAATCTGGCAAATCCATATCATTGCTGCAGTTATCACTGTTGCTGGGGTAGCGAAAGCAAAAACCAGTAGCAGCAGTGGCCAAAGTTATTGAAAGAGCTGGCCGCCTTTGTGGAGCGCACAGTGAAACAGGACGCCATTTTCGCCCAACTCGCTGCTACCTTGGCTTCAAATTTCACTCCCGATGTCGTCCATGTTCGCGAAATGGAAACAAACAATAATCAAATGGAAAAATGAGTTGTCAATAACTACGCCAGATGGCGTTAGTTGTCCACAAAGCGCCGTTTGTTGCTTTGGCAACAGGTTTGAAAATCATCGTTCACCCGTGAATGATGGCTTATGGCGCGGTTGCGAAAGAGTTAAAAGCTCAGCAGAGAGATCCTTTCTGTCGAAACGTGTTTGACAGGCTCTGGGAGCCAGGCAGTCGGGCTGTGGTACACAAAGGGGCGGCTAGTGTTGCTGTCGATGCAGAGTCCCTTGAAACTGCTACCAATGCTGTGAGTGCATTCGATTCCTGTCTGCTAGATGCAGACGGCGTTCTGCTGAGGTACATTTCATCAAAGAAGGTGGTAATACCACGCACAGTGCCAGGAGCGCTGCTGTGCTACTTTCACGACACGTGCGGTGCTGGTCATGCAAGCGGCCCCAAGACTTATCTCAAGTTGTAGTGCCTTGCTTTTTGCATTGGCATGAAACGGGATGTACTCTATTACGCCTGTACGTACCATGTGGGCGAAAGCGTGAAGGCCCTGGGGTGGTTGAGCCCCCGTCCTCGTACAGCCAATCGGTAGCTAGATACCCTAGCAAATCGTGTGTGTTATGTGACATAATGGGGCCCTACCTCATTTCGCCAAGAAGGAGCAAATTCTTTCTGGCTGTTGTGGATCAGTTCAGCAAGTGGGTTGAGCTTTATTCCATTAGGAAGCTGACGGCACAGGTGATCATGGGGCAACTAATGGAGGTTTGGTTTTCCCCAGCAGTTGAGAATGGACAATGCGTCCTACTTCATTTGGAAAGTGTTTGTAGACTCGTTTGCTGCTCTCGGAACTAAACACGGGAAGACAGGCACTTGCGCTCAGTCAAATTCCACAGAGAGGGCCAATCGCAGTGTCAAGCGCATGCTTGTGGTGTTTGGTGAGAAACACAAGGAGTGGGATGCTCATATCTTTGAGTTGGGGTTCACCTTAGTTAAACTGCTCGGCTGCGAACATGCCTGCTTCACTCAACATGGGTGGAAAACTGCTGAATCTGATGGACCGCATTCTAATGGATCGCAGTTGAGCGAAGTTTGTTTCTTCAGCGCCTGCTGAGTATGTGTGAGGGGAAAAGTTCCGAGTGGGTCTAGACGCAGTGCCAATAACTAGATGAGGGCACTTGGAGATGGAACAAACATATTTTCTTAAGAAAGCACGGCACACATCAAAATACACACGATTACAACTGAAGCAAATCACACCTCAAAGTTAACTGATACATACATAACCCTACACCATACCATACCTAAAGAAAGTACAAAGAGGAGTCCCCATCAAAGGTTCAGGGCGACAAGGCGTCGCCCGCAGGTCGTCGTGGGTGCTGATGACGATGCGAGGCGAGGCCCTCAGGAGCTGTGTGTCCGACTGTCGGAGGCCTTGTGCAAAGCTTGTCGCAATCTCCCCACTACTAGAGCACGCCAGAAAACTCAGTAAGACTGACTGCACCGCCGTGTTTGCCACGAGGTTGGCTACTGGGTGCTTGCGTGCAATCATGTTCTCAGTGATGAGAGAATACAGTTTGTTGCTTTGCTGGCATAGTAGTGGACGGGGCTGTAGTGAGTGCAAGAAAAAGTCTCCTCACTTGTGTACAGGCCGGTGGACGTGAAGGGGAAACCAACAGGCAGGCCCGTAGATGGTGCGATCTCAAGTGTTGCTCAGCGCAAGGGAGCGAACGGGGGAGGACGTGCTCCTTTGCTGACTGCCAGCTCTGCACTGAAGGGGGGGTTGAACAGTGATGCCAGTAGAGCACTACAACTTGTGCGCCCCCTGCTGCCCTGCGCGAGTGCACACCTTGAGGCCCATTCGCACTTGCGATGAAAGCGATTGGTCTAAGCCAATGGTTGTAGCCGCTGTTGCGTCATTGCTTTTGATGTGGAAGGAGGAGGCGAGGTTTCCTGAAGTCATATCCTGCCAAAGCACCCGGATGCTGTGTCTCCACGAATCGAAACTCCCGGGAAGTCTCATTCCGAGCAAGAGACAATAACAAGAAATGCAAAAACACGTGAACTCCATTGCTTGCGTTGGGTGCAAGTGGGAACACCAAGGGTGGCGGTCGCGCCCAGTCACATCACTTGCTTGTGTCGCAAGTGTGGACAGGCCTTGACTTGCGCAGAACTTGCGCAGAAAAGACCAGGCAGCCCAGGCCAGCCAGCCCAAGCTGCCACGGTTAGCATTACTTGTGTTTCTTTTTGGGGATGTTTGCAGGATCGCAGAGGGGGCGGCCCTGCCCCTTCCACCGGACCTGTGGCTGTGCAGGTGCGGTGCGGTGCTGCTGCTCTCCCATGCCACCGTCAGGGCCTCTGCAGCAGGCCCGGACGCAGGCAGCAGGTGCTTCCTCATTGCCGACACCACCCTCACCACTGGGGCCGAGCAGGGCCACTGCTCAGCTGATGGTTCGGAGGACGGCGAAGAAGCCAGAATTTGCTATCGGGCACCTGCAGGTGCCCATGGCCTTTTGGCCTCTCCTGCTGCATGCCTGCAACCGCAGCCTGCCGTCCCAAACCTGCTGCTCATTGCCCCAAAACAGCTCCCCGTCGATCCTGCCACATGTTTGCCCCCCTGCCCACCACCATGGACCAGCTTCCCACAGCACCCAGTGGAATTGAGCTGCCTGGGGCCCAGGTCCAGGTGCCTCCAGGCCCGCTGCTGCCTGCGGCCCCTGGGGAGCCAGCTAGCCGTGAACCGTGTCCAATTGTGTGGGTGTGCCGCTGCAGGACTGGAATATCGGTCCTGCTGTGGCCGCTGTTTGTCAGCACACACAATGCCATTCGCTGCAATAAACCTGTTTACTGTTTGTTGCAAGTCTGTGTTGTTGTATTTTTTTGCCCGAACCCTGAGCCAGGCACGACTCTGCGCATGCCAGGTTGGCTATCGCTTGAGAGCCGCGAACCCTCACGGCTGGGCTGTTGTGTAATCATCTTACATAGGTGGCCCCACGCCGTCAAGGAGCTGCATTGTTGTGGGGCGGTAGTACAGCGGTGGGCCCTTCTGTACGTTGTTGACGTAAAACTTTCTCTCCAGCTTCATGAACCACGTGGCCCACTATAGTGGGCCTGAAGCACTCAGCAGTGGTGCAACCTCAGGTTGAGCATGAGGTGGCTGTTAACAAAAACTCCTTCTTTTTAGAGCAACAACTTGAGATGTAAGACGGGCAGGATAGACCCAAGCTGGTTGCAGGCAGCCATCGAGTTATGCCACTGGCTGCATCACAAAGCATCAATCGTTAGGACACCATTTAAGGGAAGATGATGGCTGCTCGTTCTGAGCTACCTCAGGTGAAGTTGAATTTGATTTTTATTAAGCTTGCAGTGGTTGGCTCGAAATAAAAGCAGTTGCTACATGTGGTTGCCCACACAATCGCATGAGGTACCATGAGCACACACCTCGGCTTGTGGGATGATGCTGTGCAAGGCACATAATGACCGCAATAGTGTAACGTTTGCAATTATGACGATGGGCGCTGCCCGAGTAATGGCGTTGGTGTAGGCTTGTCATTGAGATTCAGCGGGAATGAGCTCTGATGATTGGATTCTGCTGATTGGTAGTGCAGCTTCGGAGGCTTCTCGGGTGAAAAATAGACATTAGAATCAGAAAAAATATCTGCACAGCCTTGTTGAAGCATGTGTCCTTGTCCCCTTGCTTAGCCTGTGTTGGGCCACAATGTCGTTGTCTGAGTGTGCGTAGTTAAGTATAAACGTGGGACATGAGCTAGATGTAGCAGTGTAGGCCATGGCGAAATTATACTTCATGATTGCACGAAAGCTTGTAAGGGGTGAATCAAAGATGAGAGGTGTCTTCGATTTGGCTGCACTCGCTGCACTCATTCAGGTAGTGCAGCACCTGCCTCTTCAATTTTCGAGTGCAGTGCGCGGCGCCTGTACTTTCCTCTTCGATTGACCGATGGTGCATGGAGTGTAAAATGAGTGCACGGCTTTCCCTGCACCTCCCAGGAATAAGGAGGTGCACTAGCAGACGACAAAAGTGCAGGACCAGTTCTGCAGTGGTGCTGCCTGCGGTGAACTAGATGAACTCGTTCTGAACTCGTGCGAAAGTGCAGGCCAAATCCAAGAGACCTAAGGTGGTAACAACACTGCTTTTTAAACTTGATAGTTGGTATTTAATGGGAAGACTGGAAAAGAAAAAAACCTGCTGTGCCTGTGATACCGAAGTGTCGGACAGTTTCAACTACTGATTTCAACGTTACAGGAATGACGTCTTTTTGAAATCAACAGCAGTTATTTGATAACTGTGCAGGCACAAAGGGAACTAAAAAAACAGGAGTAATAATATGTTTGCAATTGACAGGTTATGTGGCAGGCTCACCAATATTGTTCATGTTTGTTTCTTACAGCAGGTTATCATTTCTGGAAAAGTTTTTGTCTTCGAAATTTGTGCTCTACTTTCTCAGCATACCAGTCGATTAGGTCACTGTTTCCGAACTTTTGAGTCACCCCTGATCAGTGCTGCCAATTACCTTATGTAGGGATGCTTCCCCTAAAACTTTCCGTTGTAGATATGGCATAGTGGACTTACTAGAGATGTAGTGTTGCAGTAAGAGCTTTTGCTGTTGTATAGCACAAGTTGCATATTGTTTTACCTGATTGGTTGCTGGTTGCTTGTTGCCAATAGGGATGATTTGCTGTTATGACAACAATGAAGGGGGGGGGGGGGTGGTGCACATTGGTGTGAAAATTTCTATACTTGAGGTGTTCTGAGCTGCCTAAATCAATGGGGCGCGTGTGATTTGGCGGCGTGTTACTGAAGCGATCATGCTGGGCTTGATCAAAGGAGCCTGTCAATAGCAGTGCCTGGTTACTTGGAAGTGATGCAGAACTGGTCGAGATCGAATGCGGCTGGAAGCCGGTGTGTGGGTGTCAAGGCAGATAGTGGCAAACTTGTGCACCTCTTGAGGGTGTATATAGGTATTTGTATATAGTTTGTAGAGTGAATATAGCGCAGTGTGCACATAGGCCAGGAGTGCACATTTACTGTTTTTGTTCAAAGGTAGTGTTGTTGCTATGGGGGAAGCGGCTCCATCTGATCTGATTGAATAGACTTTGTTGAAGACAAGCGTATGGCATCGGGGGGCATTTTGTTCTTGAAAACTGAGATCCTCGTTGGGTGCTCATGCTCTTGTACCAGGTCACGCTAATCGGATAAGTCTGAACTTCTCATAGCTGGCAGGGATGGTTGAGCACTCCCATACCATATGGTGTAGCGGGCTGAACTGGGTGCAGAAATTGCAGGTTGTGGGATGGAGGATGTGCAGCATGGTGCCATGGAAGCACAAGTTTGTAATAGGCACAGAGCGTTGCTTGGGGGCAGTTTAGCTCGGGACACGGTGGTAGAAATACTCTGCAATTGTGATGGCCTTCAGCTTCGATCTCTGTGTATCTTAGTTCCAGTACAGATCTTGAATAGTTGCCTGGAAAATGCTTTTAAAGCGAAGTTTCATATGGCTAGGCAAAATGAGAGGCAGTGGTCCCGTGTATGCAGAAAACGGTTCTGACACAACCCCTGCACATGCACGAAGAAACCAGGTTGGACAGGGGGGGGCAAGTAAGAAGACGGACATTAGCTGGGTTTAGAATTGGTGCAGCTACACTCGCACCCACTGACACTAGTAAGTGGGAACTGCACACCGGAGGGAATGAAAGGGTCTCTCTCGCGGCTAAGCACGTGCACAGTGAGCTACTGCTGAAAGGGTAGGCCACGCATCATACTTAAAGGGGACTCGCCTTATCAGGTTCCTACGGGGCTGAATAATTCATGACCCACAGACTTAAAAAAGCATCACGTACCATTACGAAAAGGTTTAGAAATTCATGAAAATGTTCCTAATGGACTAGTTTGCTTTGTTTAGAAATATATAATTTGTTTACAGAAATATAAAAAATACAAGAAACACATGTTGGTGAATCTAGTTTTCAGTAGATGGCGTTATCTGTCTCGCAAGTGATAGCTTTGTACATTTATTTCAGTACAGGAGTGACATACCTCTAAAATGAGCAAACTAGGCCACGGTTCTGAACATTGATATGTATTTGTAAAGCGTCTGGTATTGGTGCACGATGGTTTTTAAGCCTGTGGGTCATGTAGTAGTAGGTTTCATAAGAGTGCTAACAGGTGAGTCCCACACTGAAGTGAATTTGTCAAGCTCCCGTTTTTGCTTGCACTGCGTAGACTGGCTCAAATTAGCACAATTTTCATCGTTTATCCGGTTGAGAAATTGGTAATTATTTTACAAAGCGCGAAAGAAGAAAAACTACCATGCGCAGTTTGCGGCGGCCGCACCAACTAAGGCTGTGACGTTGGGAGGAGGGGGCACCGTGATTGGACAATGCCCAAGGTGAGCAACCAAACAAGTTTCGGTTTAGGTTCTGTAAAACGCAACCGATGGCGTTGTTGGATGGGCATTCTCAATATCTCAAAAATCATCGTACCGCGCTTCTGCCATGTTGTCGGCTGTAAAATGCATAAGATAAGCCTCCCAGGACGGCTTGGAATTGTAGCGTTCACTAGCCGAGGCCTACGCAGTGCATGAACGCCCTCCGCGTCCCCGCAGACGCTCAAATGCCATGCGCGTTTCCCCCATATTTGGAGCTTGCCTCACGCATGCCTGTATCGTAAAAAGCGTGTTCGCACCAGGCCAAGGGTCTGTTGATTCTGGCCTGTGCCCACTGCCCGCAAGCAGTCGGTGCTTATGGCAACAGCACGCCAACGAGAACTCGCTAGCGCGCCAGTGTCAGCCTGCGCGTGTTCTGTGAACTAGTTCGTGGAGCAGTGAATGTTACGACCAAAAAAAAAAAAAAAAAAAAGGTGAACTCAGTATAGAAAACATTGGCCGAAAGCGAAAAAGTCAACTTACAAAAAAAAATGTACCCCCGGGGATTCGAACTGGCGACTTGCAAAACACTTACGATGATATACCTAGCGCTCCAGAGCACTCAGCTACGGGCGAACGCGGCCGTAGGAGTTTGCACTTTTATTTAGTTTTAGCATTCCAAGCAGCTTAGGACCTAATTTTTGTTTTGCGCTCGTGCAGTAAGCATCCCCCAAGTTTCCACAATATCTCACGTCTAGCAATTGCATTTCTTAGATGGAAAAGCGTTCGCAGATGCGTAGTCGTGCTGCTGGCCGCTGTGCTTGTTCGCTCAGCGCAAAAAAGTGCTTCCCGCACCCTAGTTTTACGCTGTACGGTAAAAATATCAGTTGATTTTATTTCCTTAGTACCTATATTGACTTCGCTGACTCTTCTCCCGCCTTCAAGAGGCCTTATATTTTCCTACTGGCGTACCAGTCAGCGAAGCGTCGAAGCGTCGCATGTGCGCTTGTGCAGCGCTTGTGTGAAGCGACCTTGACTTGGAGCTAGATACAGTGTACAAACTAACCAAGTAAAGAAAGGTACATCCTTCCATTCACAAACGTGTCCTGGCTTCGTTTCAACTGAGCGAACGAATTGCGACGACCCGTCGGCGGCCGGCGGACGAAACGCTGGGCCGACTGACTCTGTCTGAAGGTCGGGGAGCCGTGCAGTAGCGCAGCCAATTGCGAGCTCGGCTCCTCCCGACGTCACGCGAAAACGCCACAGAAAATGGGCGAGCGTAAAGAGAGGAGGACAGCATTTTCGAATAAATTTTTCAACTAAATAAAATCGCGTAAACGCGCCAGAGTGGTCGAAACATGGCCTGGGGCCTCCGGACTACAATTTGCGCTAGTAATCCCGCAATGTTTACATATCACTTCAGTGTCCCTTTAAACAGCGGCTGCACGTCACAGCTTTGCAGTTTAACCATTCGTACGGAGTGATGCACTCGGTAGGCAGTGGTGCTGTGCTTTGTTTGTTCAGGAGCTGCTGTCACTGCTGCAGTGGTTAATATGTCAACCCAGGTGAAAATATGTTTTTTCTAGCTGGATTATTGAACAGAGATTTCTTCTAGCTAGAAATATTCTAGCTAGAATAGGCAGAATTTCTAGCCAGAAATTCAGCTTCTAGTTTATTTCTAGCGGGATTGAAATTTAGTCAAACCCGTTTATAGCGAACTGCAATATGCACCGCGATTAGTTCGATATATCCAATAGTTCGATATAGCCGAACCCGTCTATAATGCCTATAACGAGCTTATTGTTACGAGTTCGCAATCCGCGGGAGCCCCCCGCCCGCTCTCCAACTCCGCCATCCGCGTATGCAGAAACGAACACAGTACAGTAGCCATTACCAGACCAAAATAATTCATTTATTGCAAGTATCGAAGCTACTTTCCGCCTTAACTGCCCACGTTGCAAAAAAAAGAAACTGTGATTTTTGTATTCACTTTCGTTTTGGCGGCTTCAACTAGCATAGCATTCTCTACACGAAACATTGTTTGCACCAGTACGAGTCTGCGTTCTCCAAAATCGAAGTAGCATTGGCGGAGCACATCGACTACCGAAAGCGCTTTGCTCTAAGCATCGGACGGCTTTCACTCGCGACAGCATCGGCAACGTTGGCGAACTCTTCCCACAGTTCACCGATGCTGCTGTCTTAGTCTGGACTCGCTGACTGGGCGGGTCCCGTCGTAAGTCCCACGCGTCAGAAATAGTTACGGAAAGTGTCGGCCGTCACGTCGGTCCGGGCAAGGCGCAATGTCCCAGTCCCGGCTCTTGATCCGTGGTCGGGGCCAATCCACATCTCAATCGCCGCTCCGACATCATGCATTTCTGCGGCAATTCTAGGCGCCCAGAGTTCGATATATCGGATGTGAACTTCGTTATAAGGAATACGTTTCCCATGTATTCCCGTAACTGAATTATTTTTGTTCGATATATAGCATAATTCGCTCTATCCGGGTTCGTTATAGCCGGGTTTGACTGTACTTCCAGCTAGCATTTTTCAGTCCAGCTTGAAGAAAAAACCCCGCAAGCTGGAAATAAAGCTGGGCTAAGAATTTCTCTAGTTAGAAGCTGTCGATTGCAGCTAGAATCTAATAATCTAGTCAGAAATGTGGCCGGAAAATATTATTTCTTGCTAGAAATGCTCTTTCCATTTTCATGGGGGAATGTACTGGCTGATAGGTGTATGCATACGACTGAAATTGTGTTTTTATGGTTTGCCATGTGCCGCCTTCTAGATGCTAGGACTCAAACTCCTGCTTATCATAATTGCTTTTGATGTTTTGTACTTGCACATCTCTGTCTCGCAAACAAGTAAACTTTGTTACGAGGCAAGCACTTGTCGTGTCCTTCGTGCGTTTCAAGCCCGTGGTAAATGTAAATGCCACAATGTGTGAGATGAGCAGAATGGGACTCATTCTCAATTCCAGTTCTAAGAACTACACTGAAGTTTTTCATGTTTCAACACTCTTTGCTCCTCAAAGATTGCTAGGCTTGATAGGAGATAAAGAGGAAGTAAACCTATGGGGTGAAAAAACGACAGCACAAGAGCATATTTCACTACATCTGCCAAGGACAGACCTAATGGTTTTTCGGTACAATATACTAGACTCCCAAAGGAACTCTAAACTGTAAGAGTATGGTGGCCTATATAAGTAATTACAGTGTCGTGAATACAAATATGTCGCTTGCAGGAGCAGTATACATACTTATGAGTGCATAAAATATCAAAAGCATGAAAATAGGTATGGCAACTCCTTACATTTTCCCGCACTACAACTCGTGACGTCACAAATGGGGAACGGTGAGACCAGATTGGTGGAATCATGGAACTTTTCGAAGATTTAAGCGAACACTCATGCAGGAATATGAAAGTGCAAAATAAATCTGTGAGAACTTTCCCTGGTCATGTGCCTTTTAACTCTTTCGTTACTGCAGGGAATTGACCAATTTTGAGGGGTCCAACAAAACATTTTTTCTGTGCTATATTTATTGGTTAGGCACACATTGCAGTGACATAAAGTGCAGATGATTCCACGCGCTTTCCAACGACACCAGTTTTAGTAATGTTTTAATTAACAATAATTGCGAAAAAATGATCGAATTCGAAATTTTTGTCCAGGCGTCGAAGAAGTTATGTATAAGTTGTTTACAATAATAAGTTGTGTAAAGTAAGTTGTGTATAATAAACCATGAGTAGTAGAAAAGATTGAGAATGTACATTTTGTAGGAAAACATTTAAAAAACCCGTCCTAGAAAAAAAATTGAGTTGCCTAGCACAATGTGTCTGATATAAAAGAAAATGTTAGCCCGCGTGGTGCCCGTGCCTTGTGGTGAAGCCGAACCACTGTTTCAAATTTTGGTATTTTGGATGGTTCTCTAGAAGAAATCTGGTGGTTTGATATTATGAAAGGCCCAAATTAGTTTCCACGTGTTGTAAAGACGCCTTGTCAATGATTATGACCAGCAAGCAATCGATGCGAAAAAAATCACCCCGCCTTCCCGTGAGGGGAACCCTGTGGAGATGCGACGCATCTTGGGGGTTCACTTGGTGTTTCCGTTTGCGTTCAGCATCACGTTCACGCCGCTTCGCAGCCTTGTCTTCAGTGGTGCTAGCATTCATGTTATCACAGTGATCGGTGCTTGTTACGGTTGCGCGGGCGATAGCAGAATTGTTAGGCTCCATTCAACGCATCGATGGAAATCGGAACGCCGGTGCTGGAACGACCGCGGCTATGACGCGACGTGGCGCGGCTATGACGCAACGAAATCCAACAAAATCCGCTTTAATCCAATCCAATCCAAGCCAAGCCAACCCAACCCAATCGAATCCAATCCAATCCAATGCCCCTCGCTAGGGTGGCTAGAATTCTAGCCACCCTACCCTCGCGAGGGAGTGTTCGCTATCGGAGCGGAGAGGGGGTGAGCGGCGGAGAGCGCAGCTCGCGCGGCGAGGAGAATGGGGGAGGGGTGTAGACGGACAACAACAACGCCGTATGGAGGGACAAGGCGAGTGAATGAGATGCAGTCGCATCTAAAATCTGCAGGACTTGAAAACCGTACTTGAAAACAAGCCCTGCTTTGGTTTTCTTGTTGTAGTTTTAGGCAGACGACATTCGTCCACGTTACATCCCTTTACGTTCTGCACCGTGCGAGTTCTGTGTGGTCCTGTGGACGGCAAGAAATGTTCTCCCTTGCAGTGAGTGTTTTTTTTCCAAATTAGCACTTCTATTTTCAAATACGGCCTTCAGCGGGTATTTCCACTCCATGCCAAGTTTTTCACAGCGGAGCCGGTAGTGTTGCTTTCGTCGGAATTTCATTCTCTCGTGGTGTTATAGACCACCAACACCATTCTCCACAATGGGGACGTAGCCGCCAAGGGTGATATGCCAGTGCAGATTTGCCCCTTGAAGTGTAGTTAATTGCTCCTTGACAGCAGTTTGAGGCCAATTCACCCGCGTCTCGGGTACGCGAGGCGAAAAAAAAAAAGGAGGCAGTAATTTTTTTTCCAGCATTGATAGAAAGGTTCTCGTGGCGACCTGCCCTGGCACCAGTGGCACGCAATGCCACCTGCGACCAGCTGGAGCACATGTCAACCGGCTGGCACTGCAGGGTAGAGATCTTGCATGAACGCGCAATATACAAAAATAGTCAACACGAAGATTTACTGCATTTTAAGTGACGTTGGCTGCGGGCGTCGAGCTTTCACCGCCCAGTTCGGGAAAGGTACGCAGGGCACACAGGAGAGGAAAACGATAACAAAGGCAGTTTTTCAAACATTTTTTTCCCCCTCGGCGGTCGCTGTTTCTCAGCAGCTAGACAACTGCTTTTGGAGGACCCAATTGAGCGTTTGGGGTTAACTTTATCGATTTCACTTTTATTATCTATTGGCGCAACAAATTGGGGGTATGTAAAAAAGGATATATATATAATTGAATTCAAGATTTCCTTTCTGCTTCAGTTGGTTTGAATTGCTGAAGCGTGCTAATTAATGGGTAATTCGGGTTTTATGCATAACGAAGTTTCCTTTCACGGCCCCTTTCCGGAAATAAATTAGCATTTTGAGGTCCTCACGTATTTCAACCAGCGATTTAGCCCTGGCCAATCCCCCCTTGTGGGTACTTGCCAATAATTTTGAGGGCATAATCGTCATCTTTCCGGTTGATATTAACCTCATCACTTCGGGTCGCTTTCGTAGGCTGTGCCTACTTCGAAGCATGGCTCATTCTGTTTACGAAGACTCGGAGCTCGAGCACCTCCGATACTTATGGAAGGGAAGCATACGCGAGTCGCGAGCTTGCGAGGTAACCTCACTAGCTTTCGCTGTTGCGTGCCAAGTTTTAATTTTTTACTTGCACCACTGTAATCTGGCCCCGTCGTCGCTATGTGCATTCTGCACTGAACCAGAAACGATCGACCACTTCTTCTTCTCCTGCCAACAGTTCTACGACGAAGGTACTTAGAAGGCACATGTAACCGGCTAAACGTCCCACTGTGCTACACTGATTTTATTATTCGGGCCGAAAGTAATGGTATTCTGCAACGGGGATCTTTGCCGTGCATCACACTCATTTATTACAGAATAAGGCCGTCTGCCGTGTTAGCTATCATTTGGCTCTGCTGCATTCCCCTGCCAAACCTACGCGCTTCTTGCACACTGCTTCCTCTCTACCACATTCTCTCTTCGTTATACTTCATAATTTTCATGCTGTTGCGTTTTTTAACCTTTTTATACTTCTGTTTATAATCTACCGACTTTTATTTCTCTAGTCATCCACTACTAATGCATTCTACTAATTAAACATTTTTCTTTTCCCCCTCCTTTGATGTTATTTGCAGTGCAGGATGTAGCAGAAGACAGGAGGGGGAAAAGAAAAATGTTTAATTAGTAGAATGCATTAGTAGTGGATGACTAGAGAAATAAAAGTCGGTAGATTATAAACAGAAGTATAAAAAGGTTAAAAAACGCAACAGCATGAAAATTATGAAGTATAACGAAGAGAGAATGTGGTAGAGAGGAAGCAGTGTGCAAGAAGCGCGTAGGTTTGGCAGGGGAATGCAGCAGAGCCAAATGATAGCTAACACGGCAGACGGCCTTATTCTGTAATAAATGAGTGTGATGCACGGCAAAGATCCCCGTTGCAGAATACCATTACTTTCGGCCCGAATAATAAAATCAGTGTAGCACAGTGGGACGTTTAGCCGGTTACATGTGCCTTCTAAGTACCTTCGTCGTAGAACTGTTGGCAGGAGAAGAAGAAGTGGTCGATCGTTTCTGGTTCAGTGCAGAATGCACATAGCGACGACGGGGCCAGATTACAGTGGTGCAAGTCAAAGGAGGGAAAGACACGCCTGACTGGCTAGCCCCTTTTGAAGCACTCCGGCGTTCCATGGAAGAGAATACGCGAACAACCAAAGAATTGATCAAGGAAAACGTTACGACGAGGAAGTACTTAGAAGAAATAATGAAAGATATTCAACAAATCAAAATAGAACAAGCCCGACAAGATAAAGAAATTGCACACATGAAACAAGATCAGGCCCAAACGAAGCAATGCCACGCCGAATTTCAACAAGCGGTCTTAGAAACTTTCCAAAATATCCAAACGCAGATCCAGAGCATAAACGAGTCTCTGAAGCAAACCCATGAAACGCAACAGAAACTACAGGAAACTATGGCAGCAATAGTGACGAGGATATCGGAGCTAGACAAACGAGTCACCGCTACCGAGGAGAGAGACAAAGTTCGCAAGAAGCCTAAGAACTACCCAAGCAGAGAAGCAAGGATGGAAGAGATGCTCGAAAGTGATGAGTAACAACTCCCAGAAAAAGAGAAACAAAGCAAATCAGGAGCATAGGCTCAAAATTTGGCAATGGAATTGCAGGACCATTAAACAGAAGCGACAAAATTTGTTACAATTCAGCGAGAAAGAGAAACCGGACATTCTGACCCTGCAGGAAACCCAAACAAAAACCCTTAACTTCAGAGGTTCCGATACCCACATTGCCGAAGGCAAGACCCGCACTGCCATCCTCACCTCGAAGAGCCTAACGACGCAACAGCACCTAATTCAACACAGGATGGAACACACGCTCGTTGAAATAATACCAGCGAAGAAAAATCTACAGAGCCTCTTTCTACTCAACATATACAGTCCACCCGCCGACAACTTGGGAGACTTGAATGGATTCTTTCGTACGGTCCTCAAAGTGACCAAAGGGCATAGAATTGTTGTTCTGGGCGATTTTAACGCTCCTCACGTAGCGTGGGGATATTGTAGAACACTAAAGAAAGGAGAGCAAGTCCAAAACTTTGCCCAGCAACACCACCTGACCCTTTGGAATGATGTCCAGTGCCCGACAAGAATCGGCAACAGTGTGTCTAGAGACACTACTCCAGACCTGACATTTTCGAGGGGAATTCCCTACATAGAGTGGATGAGGTTGGATGAAACTCTGGGAAGTGATCATTATATTATCCAACTAAGCATTGACCACCACCATACCCGGACACTTACCAGGGTGGGGAAGGCACGAATCACGAATTGGAAAGCCTTCAGAGAAGAAGAAGAGGAGGTAGAAGAAGACGATCAGTTATTTGATCTCGAAGACTGGACCAGACGATTGGTTGAAAAGGCCAACAAACACACAAAAGAAATTCAACTTACGACAGATAATCCTAACGCGGATCCCCACCTCTTGCACCTTTGGGAGGCTCGACGAAGCCTTACCCGAAGGTGGAAGAAACAAAAATGCAACAAGAAATATCAACGTCGCATCGCCCTATTAACAAAAGAAGCAGCAGAGTACGCCAATCAATTAGAAAAACAAAATTGGAATCAACTGTGTGATAAACTACAAGGAACCCTGAGCACTCGGGGAACATGGAACATTTTGAGGTCGCTCATTCCATACAATTCGGAGTCAAAGTCCACGACCAGAAAAAACGTAGAGCGACTTATTCACAATTTTCCGGGCACAGAGAAAGACGTCCTCGAAGCGGCAAAGAAGAAATTTTTGGGGGAAACCACGTCAACAGCCGTCACCCACCCGGACTACAATGGAAACCCCAACCCAGAACTTGATCAGCCATTCACGCGGGCAGAACTTGATGCTGCACTGGCCAAGCTCACGAGAAACACCTCCCCGGGAAAAGACAAAATAACAAACAAGATGCTACGCAATACGAGCGAAAAGATGAAGGTTGATCTCTTGGGGAAAATAAACCTGATTTGGGACAGCGGCAGGCTTCCGGCCATGTGGAAACACGCAGATGTCACCATGCTTCCAAAACCCAACAAACCCTTGGCCATATCGAACCTTAGGCCGATATCTCTGACTTTGTGCGCGGGCAAACTAATGGAACACATGGTGCTAGACAGGCTTACATCTCACATGGAGGAACCAGCAGAGGGACGAAAAGGATTCCCTGACACCATGTATGGATTCCGCCCCAACTTGTCCACTCAGGACATCCTCTTACAAATTAAAGAAGAGGTTATCGACAACCTAAGCACCTCACAAACAAGCGCCATCCTCGCCTTGGACGTCAAAGGGGCTTTTGACAACGTGTCGCACGCGGCCATACTTGAAACCCTGGGGACTACCCATTGCGGAGAGAAAGCCTATAATTACATCAGGGATTTCCTCTCGCATCGCACGGCAACCGTGGGACTTGGCAAATTACGGAGCGACAAATTCGACGTCACCGCGAAGGGCACTCCGCAGGGCTCCGTCATCTCGCCATTACTATTCAATTTATCAATGATGCACCTACCTGACCAGCTAAATGCTATCCCAGGTCTCAGGCATGCCATCTACGCCGACGACCTGACCTTTTGGACTACCAAAGGTCCAGCAGGCATACAACAGGACGCCCTGAAGGAAGCGGTTGCATGCACGGAACCGTATTTGAAAAGATTTGCGCTGTAAATTGCTCCGGAAAAATATGAAATTCGTATAGTCAAGAAGCGAACAAGAGACCCCCCGCCGAGACCTCCGACCCAGAGGTGACGCTTCACGGTGCTACCATCCCAAAGGTCGATACACTCCGAGTATTGGGTCTGACTTTCCAAAAAGATGGGGCAGTGGCCTCCACCCTCCAGAAACTACGAAACACTGCCACCCAGATAACCCACCTAATAAAGCGAGTAACTAGCACAAAGAAGAGGACACAAGAAGAGGACACAATTGGAAGAAGAGGACACAATTAATATGCTGCAAGCCCTGGTAATTAGCAGCATCACCTACAGCACCCCTTACGTGGGGCTAAGAACAGCTGAAATAAAGAAAGTTGACATTTTAATGAAAAAACCCACAATTAGCACCGTGACTACACACAGAGAGATCACACACACACACACAACTACAAAGAAAGAAAGATGCATTTATTCACAGACACCTATTTGTGTTGTCGTTGTACTTGATTGCTAGAGCGGATCTCAGCTTTGAAATTTCGTGTCAGTACTCCTTTAAGCGGGTGCATTAGCCCTCCTCACGCCCGATTCCTGGCCAATCCCCCACGTGGGTATTTATTTATTTATTTATTTATTTGGAATACCCTCAAGGCAATTGCATTGAAGAGGGGAGTGGGTGATTACATAACAAGAAATAAGAAAAATGCAGTACAACGAACACATTGCGATTACATATCACCTCTAAAACAAACGTAAAACAGTAAATAAGGTTGTAATCATTCTTTTACAACGTGAGAAACATAGCTAAGGTATACATGTTGTAAGGAGTAATACAGGAGGTCAGTTGCAATTTCGTGTCAGTTCTGGCGTTCCTGGCAAGACTCATAAAAAAAAAATAAAAACAAAAGAAGCAAAACAGCAAAACAAGTGGGATTGGCAGGAACCATTGTATCGCTACAGACAATAGACAAATCTAGGTGATGATGTTGCACACAGCGGAATGAAACAAGTCTGGGTTGCTAATCGTAGCGACATCAGAAGGAAGATGATTCCAGTCCCTAGAGGTACGTGGAATGAAAGAGTGAGAAAAGGTTTTAGTGTTGCAAGTAGGAATACCAACTTTGTAAGCATGGTCTAAACGAGAAGATACGAATGAAGGGGGACTAAGTAGTGCGTTGTGAAGCATGCCGTGTGAATATATTTTATGGAATAAGCACAAACGTGCAATTTTTCGTCGTGACGTCAGAGATGGGAGATTCAAGTTAGTTTTCATTCTGGAGACACTGGCTGCTCGCTGGTAGTTAGAAAGAATAAATCGTGCGGCGTTATTCTGAATCATTTCTAGCTGGTTAATCAGTACTTCAGTAGATGGGTCCCATATAGATGAAGCATAGTCAAGTTGTGAACGGACAAGGGATTGGAAAAGGAGCAGTTTTACAGAAGAAGGAGCGGAATGAAAATTTCGTCTGACATAGCCAAGCATTCGATTGGCTTTATTAGTGATATAGTCAATATGAAGATTCCAAGATAGGTCAGCAGTGATATGAACGCCCAAGTATTTATATGAAGTAACAGCTTCGAGGATTTTCCCATTAAGTAAGTACGGGTGCGGTTTAGTAGCGATACGGGAAATTCGCATTGATTTGCATTTATTAGTATTTAATGTCATTTGCCATGTACTGCACCAATGGGATATGGAATTGATGTCGGACTGAAGTGTGCATATGTCATTATCGTTATCAATCTTCCTAAAAATGACACAATCGTCAGCGAATAAATGCACTGATGATGAAACACACTCAGGCAAATCATTGATGTAGATGAGAAAAAGTAGTGGACCCAGAACGGTGCCCTGGGGTACACCTGAAATAACCGGGCTTAAAGATGAAATGGTGTCATTGGCTATGACAAATTGCTGGCGATGCACGAGGAAGCACTCAATCCATTTGATTATGCCGGTGGCGAGACCTATATTTCTTAGTTTGTGAAGTAGTAACTGGTGCGGTACTTTATCAAACGCTTTTGCGAAATAAAAAAAAATGCAGTCGGCAAAGGAACGGTTGTCCAGAATACAGTGAAGCTTGTTAGTAAATAAAATTAACTGGGTTTCACATGAAAAAGACTTTCGAAATCCGTGCTGTGTGGGGTCAAAAAATGAATTAGATTCAAGAAAGTTGGCAACATGAGAATAAATTATATGTTCAAAGATTTTACACGGTATGCTAGTGATAGATATTGGCCTGTAATTGAAAGGGGACTGTTTATCTCCAGATTTAAAGACAGGTACCACTTTGCCTATTTCCCAATCATCAGGGATATTACTTTGGTCTAGTGATTGCTGAAAAAGTTTAGCTAGGATAATAGAACAGTTGTGTTTGGTACTTTTAAGGAATTTTGAATTAATACCATCAACGCCAGCGGAAGAACTAGTTTTAAGTGAGTCAATAATCTTAATTATTCCATTTGGGTCAATTTGCAGAGGGTACATCGCTACGTAGGCCCGACCCTTAAAGTTGGGTAAAGAAGAAGTGGAACTGGAAGAGAAAGCATCTGAAAATACTTTGTTCAGCGCGCTAGCACACTCATTATCGAGCATTGGTTCGCCGTTTGCGTCAATTAACGTTATTCGAGAATCTTCCGTAGGGTTGACGACGCGCCAAAATTTCCTCGGGTTATTTTGCAAAAAGCTAGGCATCGTATTTGTCAAGAAGTTTTGCTTTGCAGTTTTGACCGCTGCAATATACTCATTAACTGCTGAGCGGTACAAGGACCACCTATAAATACTGTGAGATGTCTTGGCGAGACGGTACAGCCGCTTCTTTCGGTTTGATAAGCGCCGAATATTTGGGTTATACCAGGGAGCATTCGAATTACACGGTATTTCCCGAGTAGGTATGAAGCGATCTGTTAATTCAATGATCTTGTTCTTAAATAACGCCCAGTTGCATTCTAGCGATCGTTCATCGAACCCATCTAAGTAATCAACTATAAATAAATGCAATTCACTATTTATTTCCGCAAAATTGGCTTTGTTATAATTTCGAATGGTTTTTGTTTTTTTGGAACGCTTTTGCACTGGAATTGTTACAGTTAAGTTTAAAAGGGCATGATCACTCAGTTTGGGCATGTACGTTATTTGCGAACACAGATCGGGGCAGTTTGTAAGAACAATGTCCAATATATTCGCGGTAGTTGGCGTCACTCTTGTAGGTTGTGATACTAATTGTGTTAAGTTAAAGGCTAAGCATAAGTCAATAAATTGCTGAGTACTAGATGAAAACGGTGTCGAAAATGGTATTGAGGCCGACCATTCAATTCCTGGGTAGTTAAAATCACCCAGTAAGAAAATAGGACATGCTGGGTATCGGGATACAACCATGTTTATAGCGTCGTGAAGGTCGCTAACGAACGTCAGCGAGGAATTTGGTGGACGATAGCATGCACCGAAAATTATTCTGCGATACGACAGCTTAGCAGATACCCACACGATTTCTAAAACCGACGGTATGTTAAGTGAAAAGGATTCGAATTGTTTTTTAACAGCCACGAGAACACCGCCCCCTTGCCTTGCGTCCCTATCACGGCGATAAAGATGGAACTGGTTAAATGAATCAAAAAGTTCACTATCACGTATATTTCTATGGAGCCAAGTTTCCGTTAACACTACAATATCTGCAGATGAAGAATTAATTGCTGCTGACACTTCAGTGCGCTTACTGATTAAGCTTCTGATATTCGTGAATAAAATGGAAGCATGCGCAGAATGGGAACTACTACCACTACCCCTCGCTACCCGCTATCTTGGTGAAACCGGAGGTTGTTCGGGAAGGGGGGCGGATACACCGGGAGTATTGTTCTCATGGGAATAAAGCGTGGTTGCTTCCATCACGGAATCTGTTACGTGGTCGTAAACGTAGTATTTATCATTTAGAAGAAGTTTGTTATACTTTAGTTTGAAGGACGGAGAGTTGGGCTGTGATTTGGCAAATTGGACTAGTTTTTTGCGAACTAGGCGTGTTGCAGGCGAGAAGTCTTCGGTAACGTTGACATTGCGCACTTTCAGATTATTCTTTTCGTGTAGAATTTTTTCTTTTGTTTTAAAGCTAGAAAACTTAACTATTATTGGACGGCATCCTGAAGGTGAAAACTGTCCAAGACGATGCGCACGTTCAATGCCACATATCTCGCCCTGAAGGCAAGATGAGAGCAAGCCAAGGATTTTTTGTTCTGTTTGATCCCAAGTTTCTTTTCCATCTGGCAAACCATGAAAAATAAGGTTATCCCTCCTAGCCCTATCTTCAAGTTCATCAACTCGAGACTGAAGAAAATGATTTTGCTTTTTAAGGTCGTCAATTGTAGACTGCACATCAACCTCGATCTCTTCTAAAGCTTGCAGTTTCTTTTCAACGACTGTCAGTCTAGTTCCGATAGCAGCCAGTCCAGCCTCAATACTTTTTTGACTTGCATGAACCTGCGCAACAGTTTCCTTCAATTCGTTATTGCTTATTTGTATTGTCGTTACTTGCGCTTGCACAGCCTTTAAAATGCTCAAAATCTCGCTGCCATCACCAGTACTACTGTCGTCAGTAACACTACTAGAACCAGCGCGAGTTTTACTAGTTGGACCAGGGTTCGTTTCGACGTCCCCGGACAGCAACAAAAGTTCAGCACAACATATACACTCTGTCAGAACAGCACAAAGCACCCGTGGGCACGGGAACAGCAATAAACATCGGTTGCTACTTCTTTTCGCGTACAATGGGATGTTGTTACACACCTGTGATACAAGCAGAGGCGGTTTTTGAGCCATTGTGGCCCCTTTGCTGCTCCAGTGCCCACTGACGATGCCGGGGGAACGCCAGCCTTTTGTAGTCGATGCTGCGGGTGCCTCTGATGTCACTCCGGTGACGTGCTTGATATGAAGTGTGTCGCTGAGCCAGGGCATGTGCGCAGTAGCATCCAGCGACGGTCCGTAACTTTGATGCTGCGGAGCGAAGGCAAAAAGCGACGAACCACTTGCGCTGCTGTTGTGCCGGAACGCAGCACAGGCCAGGAGCGGAAGCAGGACCTGTGATACAAGCAGAGGCGGTTTTTGAGCCATTGTGGCCCCTTTGCTGCTCCAGTGCCCACTGACGATGCCGGGGGAACGCCAGCCTTTTGTAGTCGATGCTGCGGGTGCCTCTGATGTCACTCCGGTGACGTGCTTGATATGAAGAGTGTCGCTGAGCCAGGGCATGTGCGCAGTAGCATCCAGCGACGGTCCGTAACTTTGATGCTGCGGAGCGAAGGCAAAAAGCGACGAACCACTTGCGCTGCTGTTGTGCCGGAACGCAGCACAGGCCAGGAGCGGAAGCAGGACCTGTGATACAAGCAGAGGCGGTTTTTGAGCCATTGTGGCCCCTTTGCTGCTCCAGTGCCCACACAGTGCCCAGTGCCCACATGTGCCATGTCAGCGGCCAGGCAGCGCGCGCCCATCTCCCCCCGTTGCCAAGGAAGACGAGGAGATTCCTGGCCAATCCCCCACGTGGGTATGCTATGCGGACATCGCCAATTGATTGCTAGAGCGGATCTCAGCTTTGAAATTTCGTGTCAGTACTCCTTTAAGCGGGTGCATTAGCCCTTCTCACGCCCGATTCCTGGCAAATCCCCCACGTGGGTATGTGCCATGTCAGCGGCCAGGCAGCGCGCGCCCATCTCCCCCCGTTGCCAAGGAAGACGAGGAGATTCCTGGCCAATCCCCATCTCCCCCCGTTGCCAAGGAAGACGAGGAGATTCCTGGCCAATCCCCCACGTGGGTATGCTATGCGGACATCGCCGGTGGACGCAGGTTCAGGGTCGCTTAAGAAGTGCATCGCACTTAAAAGGTTGCTCATAATCATCATTGATGGCTTAAATGCCACAAATTAGTATCTAACTTGATGGGATTGACCAACGGCGAAGACAACCGACCACCAAATTATAGACCCTTTCAATTTGGGGTCGTTGTATTGCTGCATATTACAAATACATGCTTGTTGCGATTGCCTTGGTCTTCGAAGGCGACTAGACTTGTAGAGCTGCCAGAACCTTCTTGGAAGAGCTCGAGCACATTTTGATTGTTTCATTGTAGGATTTTACGCGCCGACGCAACGCAGGCGATGAGGCGCGTCGTAGTGGAGGGCTCCGGATTAATTTTGACCACCTGGGGATCTTCATCGTGCGCCGAAATCTCGTACACATGGGCGTTTTTGCTTTTCGCCTCCGCCAGAAAAGCGGCCGCCGCGGCCGGGAATCGAACCCGCGACCTCGTGCTCAGCAGCGCAACGTTGCGCCTTAGCCACTGAGCCACCGCGGCGGGTGAGCTCGAACACAAATTTCCGGGATCGAGCACCAGACCTTTCGCTGATAGTAACCAGAAAACGCCCGCAAAGCTTCGTCTTCAATCTTCAATGTTCAACCTCGTCCCGCATGTATGTCCCGTGTTAATATGACGCCCCCCCCCCCTCCCCCCCAAACCGATATAATATATACCGAAGCACCATTAATTGCGAAAAGAATGTGCAGAATTGATCCAAAAGAACATTGTACAGGAAAAAAAAATGGTTCATCCCTCCTTCACAGCAATCGGTAAAACACCAAAGGGAAATGAGCTTTCACAGGAGCATTTCAATGTTCATTGTGCATCGATATGGACTTGCACATTGTTATTTATATTATGTCGGCATAGCACCGCTAGACGAATCAACGTTAGACACTGGGTTGCACGCGCCGTAGCATTGCGTAAATTAGGCTGCAACCAAAGCCGTTTGAAAACTGTGTGAACGAAACCGAACGGGTTGTCAGCGAACCGTTTGGTGAACACACGAGTCCGCTGCAGCGAAAAGAGTATTGGCGGTGAGCGCGAACACAGGCGGCGCTGCGAAGCGCGCCTCCGTGGCGTCAGCTTAGGGATTCTCGCATTTGTCGTCTGCTTCACTTAGGATCGCTCTCCCTGCTGTTTCTTTGCGCTCGGTCAACGTCTGATGCTTGTCCGCACCAGAATTGGCGTGTGGGCAACTTTTTATCATAATAATAGGCTTGAAATCGCATACACTAGCTCATGGTGTCAATTAAATGATAGTTTTGGATACCGCTACGGGAGAAACATTGCCGGCGCCACCCCATTCCTTGCGAAGCCGGTCCTGTGCGGAGCGCGAAGAGTCGGAGCTAGGCGTCAGCTTCTAATGTAAGCATTCGAACAAAAGGAACAGTCAAGTGCTAATAACCGACAACAGCGAAAATGGAAGACCAAAACAAATTCTAGGCCTTCAGGGCTGTCGGCTTTGGCAGAAGGCATCACGATTCCCGGTAATCATATGTAAGGTAAAACAGTTTTTGCAACCTTGCCGAACGCTCGAACGCGTTTTGTCACATCACTTTACGTTGTCAAGGCACAGTGCACCAGTGGCGTAGACTTCTTATTTTTCCGGGGGGGGGGCAGACCTGGAGTGCCCCTCGAAGCGGCTTAGGAAGGGGGAAGAAAGCGGTGGGGAGGTCCCAATGAGATGACACGTCATCACCCCACTACAAAGAGGCTACCACTAATCATTATCATCATCATCATAAGGGGCACCTGCAGCAGTGAGGGCCTTTTACATTGTGTCGGCTAACTACGAGGTGTCCCCAAATAAGACGTGCCGCAAATCTATGAACCGTGAACTTCAGCGGTTTGACGCATCCAGTAGAAATTTCTTTGCATACGTGTTTTACTGGTCACATTTATTCAAAAATATTGCATGACTGAACCATCAGCACAAAAAAACGAGTCGATTTGTTTTTCTTTTAATGGGCAGTTCGGGGGTAAAAAGAAAGGGACACGAGAAAGGGACACGACAGGGGCGCTACGCGCTGCTATGTTCATTTCCTTTAAGAGCCCCCGAAACGGGTCTGACTTTGACCACTCATTTTTGTATCCGTGCGTGTGTTGTGCCAGAGCGCCCGACACAAATTCGCTGCACCTGGCGACGTGCCGATGGCGGGGTTGATTCGCGCCTAGGTCAAACCGCCCGCGTCAGACGTGCCGCGACTTGGCGGGAAAGTCGCCGCCGAGTCTGCTCTCCCTTTCCCACCACGACGGCTGGACCAAATCATGCCTGGGACGAACTAATCCCCGCAGACACGCAGCAAGTAGCGCCTGGAGACGCCACCGCAGAGTTGCCTTCCCTTTCCCGGTCGTGGCGGCTCGGCTGACGCAATCGCTTCGCCTCCATTCACCAGATTCATAATGCGGCCAGTGATAGCTCCGACTGGGTGGCATTGGAACTGCACGCCGCTGCAACCGAACCCTGGGGGTATAAAACCAGCACGGAAGCAGCGGTGGTGCGGCAGCATCTCATCGAAGGCCCTGGGTTCAGAAGTGCTATCGCGCTCGTCTTAGCCATGTAAAGATCTTGCTACCTTTGTATATATTGTATATAAATGCTGCTTCAAATAACCGTCAGCTCGGCTACTTCGTCGCTACATACACAGTGTATGTGTATGTATTTTGGAGGCTTGGAGCGAGTATCGCTCGCAGTCGACGGCCGCAGTGCACCCAGTTGCTGCCGGTGCTTGGCAGCCGTTACAGCACTGTCCAACTGCTCTTTCGTGCTTTGGGACCTCGAAAACAAAGTTTGCAAACAGGCTTTTCGGAGGCGTGATAGCTTGCACTGACGTCACTGTATTCCCGTGTTGGTGCATTGGTTGCTCAGTGGAAATCTGCAGCTCTTGGTTCGAGAAACGCTGATGAAGCTGAGAGCTATCGATAAAAAAGTGCGGTGGCGTCGTTATGGGCAAGCAACATGTTTTACGAGACGTTCCAAGACGCGAGCTAAAGGTAAAAACCCAACGTCTGGCGTTGGCGTTCATCATATAAAACGGCCCTTTCACGAGGCCTTCCACAGTGCGAGCTTAAACTCGGCACAAGTTGCTAGCGAGGAGTGGTCACCCCGACAGTAAACAGCAGATGAAGGTAGGGGAAGAACGACCACCGAAATTCACCATCGTCGTCAGCTTCATCATTACACGGTGGCATAAACGAGAAGCAGCGCATCGGGTTGCCATTCGAAAGCAAAACGCTCCTCCAGCAGCAAGATGCCAGCGCTGTTCGACAAAATATGCGAGGCGAAACAAGGCGTCACACGCGTTCGACTGGGCATTATGATGTCCGATTAACAACCCACAACCTGCACAGTGGGGCTATATGCTCACTTGTAAATGGACAGCACGAGGACATAGTCCTACCAAACCTGAGCAAAAAGTTTCAAAACTGGAGCCTAATAAAACTATGAGGTGGACACAAACCATGCAGTCAATTTGACGCGAATCACGCAAACTAACTGCGACTGTTTAAATGAGCGGTTCCGCTCACGAAACGACTGCAGAGCATGACATGCATCTATGGAAACTGCTTAAGACCAGAAAAGAGCGACTTCGGTGCGCGTAGTGCATGCATTGTGAGCAGCCCCCACCGCTTCCCCTAAAACAATTTGAATGAAGCAAGTGGAATGAAGCAGCTACGCGTTCCCAGGCCGCGCATTTGTAAACAAAAATAACTGCTCCAATCAACAGATGCCGTCGAAACAGAGCAACTGTGGCCGCGCTTCCCACCGGGACCTAACCCCCTCGTTTTTCCCTTTTCACCGTGACCCCTTAGCGAGCGACCGCCGAAAAACGTTAATAGCGCCAAACAAGGACAGGCAAAGGAGGGAGGTGCAGTTTTCGTTGCCTGATTTTACCATCCTTGAGAGTTAAGCACACGCCACCGCTGGATGTCTGAAACTCGTACACGTGCGTCCAGAGTTGAGTTTGTGATATAACTTGTTTGAACTGCTGTACTCATGAGTGCATGTACTGACGAGTGCAAGCACTCGAAAATACAGTATTCATGAGTATTGTAATCATGAGTACTGTGTACTCATGAGTACCATACTCAGTAGTACTCATGCTCATGAGTTGTACTCATGAGCACTCATACTGATGAGTAGTGTACTCATGAGTTCTGTACTCACGAGTAGTGGACTTACCCCCGTACTCAATCGTCATCATACTCACTTTTTTAATCTGGCAGTGTACTCACTCATCATCGTACTCACTCGAGAGTTTGAGTACAAATGAGTACAAATGAGTGTACTCACGAGTGAGTGCGCCGACCTATGCTCCCGACAAAATGTCGCTTTGCTGGCGTGCTGCTGAAGCCAAGCTATGGTGGTTAGAAGGGCCACCCTTCTAGCCACCATAGCCAAGCGCAGCGCTACATTGTTGTCAACAATCCGCACACTGAGCACGTCTGACTCACCGTGAAGAAAAGCGACACGGCCCTGCGTTTCCCCCTACCAATCGGGGGGACGGAAATGTCTTTCAAGATCCCAACCCCTATTGTAAACAATAGTTGGCAGACAGGACGGCCAACAGTCCGATGTCGACGGGCGCAGAGCCGAGCCAAGCCCTTAAAAAAAATCCTCAGCCGGGGCCGGAGCGGGCTCTGCCCCCCCGTAAAGCCGTCCGGGGGGGGGGGGGGCACGAGCCCCACTGCCCCCCCGTAGTTGGCGCTTCTGCAGTGCACTATAGACTGCAAAAACTGTAGATTGAGTGTCAAATAACCCAGTGTGTATATACGCGCGTGCTGATTTTATACCAGGCATCTAACCAGTATGGAGGTTTATTGAGCAAAACGAGTCACGTCTTCGTTAAATTTATAGTAACACATATATGTTTGTTAAGACCTGGAGGGATATTTCGGAGCATTTTGAACAGCCATATCTTCCCGATATTCGGATATGCGTTATAGGAAAACTGCACTCAAAAGGAGGAGGAGGAGTAAGGGGAGGAGGACAAAACTTTGTTAAACATTTAATCGATCTGGTTAGTGGGCTGGGTCCTCAGTTCAGGACAAGAGAGTAAAAGTAATTTTCTTCAAATCAGAGAACGCCATCCCGAGTAGAATAGGATTTGTTCTTCGCGCCTGGAAGGGTTGAAAAGCAATAAAGAGCTACCTGGAATTCTTCTTCGGTTTCGAGTCTTGTAATATATGCAGGTATACTATTTATTACGTTAGTTAGCGAGTATATCATGCCTTCAACACCGTAATCATGTCATCATTGTTCGAGTTGAGAGTCAGTTCGTTATGATAACGATATAATTACGATAGAAATCCGGAGCACAAAAGCCGCCTTCGAGTACTGTGGGCCACGTTGTTTAGGGCGCGATCGCGGTGGCGTAGCACAAACCTTCTCATTGTATTTGCATGTGAATAAACAAAGCACGCTGCGGATATGCACCTTCTTGCAGGCAGCCGTAATGAAAGCCAATTTGTGAAGAAGGGAATGTATGCCATACAAAACGGAGGAAATATCCACACGACCTTTGTGAGGCTCCCAAACATCCCGAAACCTCCTAATAAGAAGTTGGTGACGGCGCAGAAAAATTAATGCGTTGGGCAGAAAAAAAAAGCAAGAAACATTAATCCGATACAAGACAACAACGAAAGAAACAGAAGAAAGCCGCTTTATTTCCTGCTGTGCGATGAGCGTGTAGAGGCCGCCGCTTGGTACGTAGTATTAGACTGTTGAGTCTTCATAGGAGCATCTCAAAAATACTGCAGGGAAGCCTACGCATTTTGAATACTTATCGAAAAGCTCTGATCGCTGATCCTCGCGAATAAGCAAGAAAGGACGAGTTACACACGATCTTCTGACCGATACTCTGAAGAAAGTTGTTCTCTATCTCTTTGTGTGTTGCAAACTTGTGGGGGATACAGCTTCAAATTATTCAGATGCGTCAGAAGCTGGCAAAATAACTGAGTCGCTAGAAATACGCTTTTTAACGCACTACAGCAACGAAGCGGGCGATTTCTAGCCCAGGCACTGTTGCCCCTCACAAGCGGAGTGTAGCAGACGACACCAGCGCGAATCCCTAAGCCGACGTCAGAGCCAGGGGGCGCCACTCAAAGATCTCACCGCCAATGCCTTGCGGGTCGGCAGCAACTTTTTCTGGCGATGTCATTTCCGTGACGGATATGACGTCAGTGAGATCTTGGTGTATCCCGGCATTAAACACTTTCGTGTTAAAAGTCGCGGATCTTGCAAAATTGTTTGCACTGCTAATGTTCGAACCCAGGCTTCGCATAAATCCGTTGTTCTGTACAGTATTATTTTTTTCTTTACGGCATGCGAGAGGTCAGCCTGTCAAGCACCGTGTTTTCCATTAGTTTTCCCGCGCATGAAGTCAAAGATACCGGCCTGAGCTTGTACTCTTTAATTTATCAATGATGAACATACCTGACCTGCTAGGTGCTATTCCAGGTCTCAGGCATGCCATCTACGCCGACGACGTGACCTTTTGGGCTACCAAAGGCCCAGCAGGCATACAACAGGACTCCCTGCAGGAAAGGAAGCGGTTGCATGCACGGAACCGTATCTGAAAAGATGTGTGCTAAAAATTGCTCCAGAAAAATCTGAAATTCTTATAGTCAAGAAGCAAACAAGAGGTAGACCCCCCGCCAAGACCCCGGACCCAGAGGTGACGCTTCACGGCGCTA
Organism: Haemaphysalis longicornis; assembly: GCF_048455015.1. Taxonomy (NCBI): domain Eukaryota; kingdom Metazoa; phylum Arthropoda; class Arachnida; order Ixodida; family Ixodidae; genus Haemaphysalis; species Haemaphysalis longicornis. The sequence continues at coordinate 170,548 of NW_027526368.1, forward strand.
CCACCCCAAAGGTCGATACACTCCGAGTATTGGGTCTGATTTTCCAAAAAGATGGGGCAGTGGCCGCCACCCTCCAGAAACTACAAAACACTGCCACCCAGATAACCCACCTAATAAAGCGAGTAACTAGCACAAAACACGGGTTGGAAGAAGAGGACACAATTAGTATGCTGCAGGCCCTGGTAATTAGTAGCATCACTATAAGCACCCCTTACGTGGGGCTAAGAACAGCTGAAATAAGGAAAGTTGACATTTTAATTAAAAAAAAAAAACACAATTAGCACCGAGACCAGCTAAGACCTCGACAGAGAAGCTTTTTCGATTTGGTGTTCACAACACGTGGCAGGAACCTACCGAGGAGCATAAAGCCAGCCAAATCGAGCGACTCAATCTTACACTGCAGACCGGCCGAGCTAACCTGCACCACCACGGTTACAAGCTGAACGCGTGGGACCCGAAAACCAAAAACGACGCATCTTCATCCCTCGAGGGAATGCATCATGGTTGCAAACGTACCACGCAACATGCACCCATGCAGTTTACCACAAGGGGCGAAGGGAAGACATGGTCAAGGCCTTGAGAAAAGTCTACAACAAGGGCAGCTCAAGAAGCTGTGTCGACGCTGCGATATACCCGGCAAGAAGCAAGTGGGCGCACGCGATTTGTGTGACAAACAGTAAAGGGGGTGACTTGTGCTCAGCAACGGTCAATGCGAATGACAACGACTCTGCAGAAGTGACAGCAGTCGCGCTTGCCACCACCACAGTACCAAATACCCAAGAACGAGTGACCGTCATCACCGACTCGCAAGCAGCCTGACGAAACTTTCGAAAGGGCCGTATTTCAGCGATGACACTTGCTCTAATATCTGTTGGTTAAAAACACTTAAACTCCATTGGACATATATATCGTTTGGACGCCGGGTCAGAATCCTTAGAGGATAATGAGGTGGCAGATACCGCAGCCTGAGGCCACCCACGCCGGGCTTCAACCGTCATAGGCACTCACCCCTCTGCCGACAGCCACCCGTCCATCCCAGAACAGCAGGGACATGATAGAGCACTGCAGGCTGTCAAGAATAATATACCGGCCGCGCCACCCTAAGCTAACCGAAGAAGAAGCCACACCATTCCGGAGACTGCAGACAAACTAATTTCCGCACGCCACACAGCTGTACCGGATACACCCCACGCTTTTCAGCTACGACTACAACTTCTGCTCTCGGACGCCCAACACCCTGTACCACATGGTGCCGGAGTGTAAAGGCGTCACGGAAGTACCAGGTCAGGGCACCGACGGAGGAGCTGTGGGAGGTCCTGCTGACAAACGATGTCCTGGCCTGGAAAACCGGCGTGGCCTGGTGACCAGGGCCATTCGAGCTGCATCTCGAATGGCCCTGGATGTCGAATGGACCACATCGCGAAAGACTGGGTAACTAGGAATAATATTCATTCGTAGCAGCGACTGAATCGTGCGTGTAAAAGGACGCCAAGGAGCAGTGAAGAAATAGCTACCCTCAGCACGCAAGTTATAAAGGAACTAAAAACTGCAAAGGCGACCTTTTTTTCAAAAACGCTGGTGGGTTACATGTAAAACTCGCCTCAAAAATTCTGGACGTACTTATCGGATTCTAAGCACGACATTAATGAAATCAAGGTAAACGGAAGCGTCTGCAATAGGCCAGATTTGATCGCTCACGCTCTTAACAGTATGCTTAATTCGGTATTTACATCTAGCAATAATAGGCGACCCCCAGATACGACCGATGTTTTGTCGCTGTCTGGAGATACTAATGATATCGGCATTTCCCGAGATGGCATTGTAGTGTTGTTGTTGAAACTGGATACCAAAAAAATCTTGCGGTCCCGATGAAATACCCAATCAGTTCTTGAAGCGCTATTGTGAATTGATATCCCATTTATCGTTGAGAATTTTCGCGGTGTCTTTGCGTCCCGGAGGTGTACCAGAAGACTGGATCTTGGCTGGCACTTTACCTGTTTTCAAAGCGGGCAATAAGTTATTGCCGGAAAATTATAGACAAATTTACATTACATGGGCAGCATGTAAAATGTTAGAACACGTAATATCGAAACATCTAGTTGAATGCATTGAAAATAACAACTTATTCTACGGAAAGCAATGGTTTTTGCCGGCGCTTGTCGACAGTAACGCAGCTTTTTGAAGTGTCCAATGCATACGGCATTGCATTTAAAGGGGCCCTGAAAGGCGTTTTGAGCACACTAAATGAAGTAGCGCAATCGTTAGATTGGGTCGTCAAGGTCATCTGGGCCAAGTATTACTCTTTTACGCGTTTGTCGCTTTTTTCTCACCCTTTCCTTCGTGTTTTTGGACGCCGCCATCTTCACATGTCTACATCATCGATTCCCAGATGTTCGTCATGAGCTAGACATCCTGCTATTGGGCGGATTTTTCACACACTTCCGGCAAAGAGGTGAGTCGTCTGCTTAGCGTCGGCTCGCCGGCTGATCTGCCAGCGGAGTGTCGGAGTGCTTGGACATTTTACGACAAACGAAACAAGTGTAAACAAACGCTTAACCGTTCGTATTGGATGCAACACGGCCATAACACGACATAGATATTCTCTTACCTGAGTACGTTCCGTAAAGAAAGCAATGAAGCCCCGTGTCACTTCTTTCGTGCAATCGCAGAGAACGCCCTGAGCCGAATGCCCGGGTTTGACGCACACATTTTATTCCACTTCAAAACAATCCAGAGATGCGTTTCGAACGAACACAACGCCACAACATGCGTTGCAAGTCTGAACCGCGATTGACAGACGATAGGTTGCCTCCTCCTGCCCGTCGTAAATTCGGCACTCACCTCGCGCGCTGTTTGCGGGGACGAACAGCAAGTCACGTAACTCTGGCGCGCAAGCCGAGATGGCTTTTAGCCACGCACACTGCACATACCCCATGCGAGGTTGAGTCGTACGTCGCTCGAGAAAGATAATCCAGACCATGGGAAGCACTATCCACCCGCAGAAGCACAACGTCGCACTTCATCGCGAAACAAAGGCGTCCACAACACACACACCATCGCCTCCTGTAATGCCAAACGCATCTTACACTTCCCAATGGGAGTGAGTGGTACGCCTGCAGTGCCCACATGTCGCGAGGTGGGGCCCCGAGCTGAACCGGGATCACGCAACCGTAACTGACTTCTGGGGAGGTTTGTGCCTTGTTGCCAAGGCAACCGATGTTTGAGATTGTCAAAGAAATGGCGCTCGCTCCAGCACTAGAAAGCTCAGAGCCGCGCCGGAGCATGTTTTGCCAACGTTGCCGCTCTCCCCCACGCGTCGCCCCAACCTTAACTGGTCACATGATTGAAGCGTTTTGTGCACGGGTTCCGTATCGGTTTAAAATGTCTTTTTCACATGCCGCCGGCAGGAATTACCACCACCGCAAAATAAGACCCGGCACCAGCGGGGCCACATCTGATACGGCGCTTTTTGGATAAACGGTGCGCGGTGCATGAAAGGTACTGAGCGCACGATCCACCCCGAGCGGCTGCGAGTTCGCCGCCGAGTAAAAGTCACGTGCTGCCCTGCAGCAGCGCACACCGCGAAAGGGCAAGGCCAGGCCGCCGCACAAATGCGGCCAGATTTTTCGTTCGCTTTTCCAGCCTTGAGCGGAGTGCGGGATTCATGGTGTCAACAAAGCTTGCCCGTAGCAGACGGCAGTATGCGGAGCGCCATATCGGAAGTACGTCACCGCTGAAGCGCGCAGCATCATGGGAGGGAAGGCTCTCGCGCCGTCAACAGCGAAAGGAGGAGGAAACGCCGCGCGCGATAATGCGCGGTTTTTGATTTACGATTTCTCAGCTAATACTCATCGCTTTAACAAAATTCTTGCGGGAGAAGATTGCTAATACATTGTCTTATTTGGTTACATGTACATCCATGCATCGGCGGAAGGTATTTCAGGACCCCTTTAACAACAAGGAGCATGATCGATATAATAGCCATTGATTTTTCAAAGAATTGTGATCGGGTGTGTCACGCTAAACTTATTGAGAAATTATATAAAATTGGAGTTAACAGGCAAATCGTGAAATAGATTCATGCGTGCTTTACAAATAGAAAACAGTGTGTCCAAATAGGTGGCGAACGATCGTCTCTTTTACCGGTTTTGTCGGGTGTGCCGCAAGGGTCGGTTTTAGGACCAATTTTTTCTTTTATATGAAAATGACATTGCTAATGACGTTGATTCTAAATTACGTCTATTTGCGGACGATTGCCTGATTTATTGTCATACCCAGCTTTCTCGCTCAAAATTCCAACCTCTCGGGAACCTAGCAAAACCACTTTAGGAGAGTGATTTTTGGCACAAAGCCAGAAGTCAACGTGAAGATGAAAACACTAAAAGAACTTTCCAGGATTCTGAATATTTTTTTTGTGTAATTCGCTGTCAAATCTTACTTCCCATGCATTTCTATGGGCTAGTTTCCATGGCTCAGGAACCTAGTCGCGCAACGTGCACGACTTGAAAATGTGCACGAAGCAAATATTCACCCCAAATATTAGCTGAGCAAAAGAACTTTTCATTTCGATAAAAAATTGCAGAGTAATCACTGTTGAAAGGACTGCCATGAGCGGGAAAGCTGCACATTTGAATGTTCGAGATCAAGAGTTGTTAAACGAAAGCCTTCAAAAAAATTTATGACTGGTGTATATGGGACATGAAAATTAATTTTGATAAAGCGGCTTACATGACTGTATCTAGCAAGAAAACCCCATTGCCTTATACTTATACAATAAATAATATTCCACTTCAGCATGCCAATAGGCTTCAGTATCTCGGGGTCACAATAACGAACGATTCGAACTGGAACGTGCACATTGATAACATCTGCGGATCTGCTCAACGCAAACTCGGTCTGTTAAGGCGAAAGTTAAAAGATGCTACACCCGAGGTCAAGCTCAAGGCGTACAATAAATTATAGTACAGCCTAGACTGCAGTACGCTAGTATAGTGTGGGATTTGCACCAAGTGGGTTTGATAAACAAATTGGAACGGATTCAAAGAATATATCTGCAAGGTTTATCTTCGGTGCGTACCGAAGAACGCAGTCTGTATCCGAGTTACTATCTCGTGCCGGTCTGCCTGAACTCCTCAACACGCAGAAAAATAGCTAGGCTGAAATGCTTGTATCATCTGTAAAATAATAAATTCAACTTGAACTGCAAGCTATACTTGCAGGTCACTCTCATGCAGTGATGCCGTATGTGCCACGCGTTGATGTCTTCCAAATTTTCTTTTCGTGTAAAAACTATAGTCGAGTTGAACAACCTTGACGCAGTTGTATTTATTGACACACCCACAACTGAATCATTTGAGCGTAAGCTGTCATTATGTGTTTTCTGAATGCATTGTTTGTCTATCGCGGAACTGGCGTTACGTGTTTGTGGAAAATTATTTTCCTCCCACCCCTGTAATACCCGTGCCACACGTACACGAAAAATGACACTAAGTGTTTAAAGGGACACTGAAGTGATATGTAAACATTGCGGGATTACTAGCGCAAATTGTAGTCCGGAGTCCCCAGGCCATGTTTCGACCACTCTAGGCGCGTTTACGCGATTTTATTTAGTAGAAAAACTAATTCGAAAATGCTGTCCTCCTCTCTTTACGCTCGCCCGTTTTCTGTGGCGGTTTCGTGTGACGTCAGGAGGGGATGAGCTGGCAATTGGCTGCGGTACTGCACGGCTCCCCGGCCTTCAGACAGAGTCAGTCGGCCCAGCGTTTCGTCCGCCGGCCGCCGGCGGGTCGTCGCAATCAAGGAGGTTAAAAAAAATTGCTTGGTCGCAATTCGTTCGCTTAGTTGAAACGAAGCCAGGACACGTTTGTGAATGGAAGAATGTGCCTTTCTTTACTTGGTGTGTTTGTACACTGTATCTAGCTCCAAGTCAAGGTCGCTTCACACAAGCGCTGCACAAGCGCACATGCAAAGCTTCGCTGACTGGTACGCCAGTAGGAAAATATAAGGCCTCTTGAAGGCGGGAGAAGAGTCAGCGAAGTCAATATAGGTACTAAGGAAATAAAATCAACTGATATTTTTACCGTACAGCGTAAAACTAGGGCGCGGGAAGCACTTTTTTGCGCTGGGCGAACAAGCACAGCGGTCAGCAGCACGACTACGCATCTGCGAACGCTTTTCCGTCTACGAAATGCAATTGCTAGACGTGAGCTACTCTGGAAACTCGGGCGACGCTTACTGCACGTGCGCAGTACAACAAATAGTCACCTAAGCTGCTTGAAATGCCAAAACTAAATAAAAGTGTAAACCGGTTATACAATATATACCCTATATTAGCAATACTTTCGCATCCAGCTTCGTGGCTCAGTGGTCTGGGGCGCTAGGTGTGTCACCGCTAGTGTTTTGCAAGTCTCGAGTTCGAATCCCCGCGGGTACGTGCTTTTTTTTTTGTAAGTTAACTTTTTTGTTTTCCGCCGATGTTTTCTATATTGAGTTCACTTTTTTTTGGGCCGCAACGTTCATGGCTACACGAACTAGTTCACAAAACGCGCGCAGGCTGGCACTGGCGCGCTAGCGAGTTCTCGTTGGCGTGCTGTTGCCATAAGCACCGACTGCTTGCAGGCAGTGGGCACAGGCCAGAATGAACAGACCCTTGGCCTGGTGCGAACACGCTTTTTACGATACAGGCATGAGGGAGGCAAGCTCCAAATATGGGGGAAAAGCGCATGACATTTGGGCGTCTGCGGGTACGCGGAGGGCGTTCATGCACTGCGTAGGTCTCGGCTAGTGAATGCTACGACTACAAGCCATCCTGGGAGGCTTATCTAGTGCATTTTACAGCCGACAACATGGCAGAAGCGCGGTACGATGATTACTGAGATATTGAGAATGCCCATCCAACAACGCCATTGGTTATGTTTTACAGAACCGAAACCGAAACCGAAACTTGTTTGATTGCTAACCTTGGGCATTGTCCAATCACGGCGCCCCTCCTCCCAACGTCACAGTCTTAGTTGGTGCGGCCGCCGCAAACCGCGCATGGTAGTTTTTCTTCTTTCGCGCTTTGTAAAATAATTACCGATTTGTCAACCGGATAAACGATGAAAAGTGTGCTAATTTGAGCCAGTCTACGCAGTGCAAGCAAAAACGGGAGCTTGACAAATTCACTTCAGTGTCCCTTTAATGCCCTAAGATACCCAATGACGTTAATTGGGCGGGCCGTGCTACACGCGAGAAGGCAAAGGCATTAAATGGGTTAGGCATGATGCTGATAATGACCAAAAAGAGAAATTCACTCATATTTTAGATGTCTTTAACGTAGAGAAAAACGTCTTGAAGGGTTACAAATGTTTTTTTTTTAAAGAGAACGTTACGAGAAATAGTGTTTTAGGGGCGAAGCTCCTAAAGCCATGGGTCTGTCCATCCCTTGTGTCTCATGGTACGTGACCGCCGCATGCTTTCGGAGATGTCGCAAAGTGGGCCGCGTTGCACGCGCAAGAACCGGCTGCAACCGGCAGCGCAAACTCGGCACCGGGAGCGTGAGCTTGTCTGTGTTCGCCAACGGAGGCGCGAGCGCACGTGCACTGCGAGGGGGCGATCACGCAAGAGATCACGCCACGAACGCAGGCAGTCGTTCTCGGAGATCGAACGAGACGCAAGGACCTTTGCTCGTTTCCTCTCGTCTTGTTCGGGCACAAGTTCGCCCTAAATAAAAGTTCTTTCTTCAAATACGCACTCAGATGTATCCATATGAACCCTACCACGATCCGAGGAACGTGTATAGACTTAGTGTTTGCAAACTTCCCATTGCAGCCAGTACAAGAACCTCTCTCGCTTCATTTCACAGATCATAAAGCCGTCGTAATGAAGGGACCTCGCAATGCAGTCATGACAACGACGAAATGAAAAGAACAAACGAAGAAACGAAACAACAAACGAACAAGAACAAAATAAAAGAACAAAATAAAAGTTGATTTGTACAATGTACGCACACAGTCTTACGTCTTCCTTAATGATGTAATGGGCGAACTTTCACGGGAGAGTTACGGTTACCGACGATCTCCCCCTCTCGAGCTTCGCCCCACTTATCATCATTCATTCCGTGGATATGGCGTGAATTTTTTCTAAAAAAAGGGTTCGAGCTGTTTCTAAACGTGGCTTCAGCAGCTGCCGTCGCCAGCCAGCGGTACCCAAACCCGAAAAGTTAAACACGACGAGTTTCACGATGTGGCCTTTTCCACTGTTGTTGATCCTGATAATTAATGGCGCATACCCAATCAGGGGATCGGCCAAACAACAGAGGATTGTAAAAATGAATGGTACTCTTATCAATTCACGACACGCCTAGGAAGGATAATTTAGATCAGTTGGTTTTGAGAAGAAAAAAAAAATGGAAAATTAAAGCGAGGATGACCAATCTCAATCATAAAGAGAATCGTTTAGAATTTTCAATGTAGCGCAGGAGAGCAGAGCATACATCCCGGCGGCAAAACCCCGTTTCGGATGCCCCGAACGATAGTATAGCCGGCCCTGTTAGTGATATCCCCAAACTGCAAAGCGGCACCTCCAGGGACTGACGTCTCAGTCGGGAAAAACGTCGGCATGTCAACAGGTAGTGTTCGACAGACTCGTCTTCGTTGCAATAGCTGCACAGAGCTGTTGGCGCCAGACGAGACCTGTGCAAGTACCTATTTAACTGGGGTACTCGACAACGTAAGGCTGTGATAACCACCTCTAAGTTGCGTGAAGGGCACCATTCAGGTTTCCATGAGAATTTAAGATGATTAAATTCACTTAATGACAGTAAAACCGATTCTTGCTGTTCTCGGAGTTTCAGCATCCTACGGTACCTAGCTGCTGTTATTAATGGTGTCGGCTCTACGACGTCTACTACAGGACCTGAAAGTGCTAGCCTTGCTAGAGAGTCGGCTGTCTCGTTGGATGTGATCCCCGCATGACCAGGAACCCAAAGAAGGTTAATTTCAGTTAAGTGAGGTGGCAGGAGTGACCGAAACGTCCGCAGAAGAGGAGTGTCTTTAGGGGAAGAAAGGGCTAAGCATACAGAAAAAGAATCAGAAATTATGATTGGAGATGTAATTGATACATCCAGCTTTCGTAGCGCCAGGACAATTGCCAGGAATTCCGCGAAGAATATCGGGATAAAATCAACCAGACGAACCGAAAAGGACCAGTTAAGGGAAAGGGAAAATATTCCTATACCGGATTTTTCTTCTCGTTGAGAGGCATCTGTATATATTATAGCACCTGGCTGCATGGAGGTCAAATAACCTTCGAGAAGACGATTGAGCAGTCGGGCTGGTAAAAGTTTAGCATTTTTGGGGAAAATGTTCTGGAAATTGATAGAAAGAGGAGAACTCCTGTCTCTATATGGAATAACCTGATTTATTGCTACACCCAACGGAGAAAGGAGGCTCTGTACCAGAGTGCTTTGTGGACATGAGGACTTGGGCCATTGGTGCACCATAAACGCACCTGGTTCTACAATAAAGATAAACTGCTCCCTGTTCACCTCAGAGCTATAAGCTCTCAGAAAAGTTTCAACAGTCAGTGTCCGGAACCTATTAAGCAGAGGAGGAACGCGCGCTTCCAAGTAGACAACTGCATTTGCTGCATTCTTAGGCAACCCTAAGCAGCAGCGAAGAGCCCGGCGCTCCAGAATAACCAGACGATGAAGCTTATACGCCGCGGACCCAGCGAATAACACGCACCCAAACTCTAAAATGGGGCGAACGTACATCCTGTATATCATAAGAAGGGTCTCTCTGCGCATTCCCTTCTTTCTATGACTGAGACGTCTTAACATCCCAACAGCACGTGCACCTTTGGCCTCAATGAGGGCAATATGTGGGGTCCAGTCAAGTTCACTGGTGTAAATTATCCCAAGGTACTTTAAGGAAGGAACCTGAGGAATTATGCACTGCCGGTAACTGAGCGTAATGTTAACAGGGCCTGAGATCGGAAAAACTAATAAGGAACATTTGTTGACGTTCAAAGAGAGACAAATACTGTCCAACCAGGAGGCAATGAGGTTCAGATATGACTGCATTAAAGCGTAAAGTGATTGAATGTCAGGAGCTGATGCAAAAAATGCAACATCGTCGGCATATACATATGTGGAGACACCAGAAACCACCGGAATATCGCTTACAAGGATGTTAAAAAGAACAGGGGAAAGGACCGCCCCTTGCGGAACGCCCCTAGACTGTGGCCGCTGTGAGGAAGTAACATTAAATTTAACACAACTGAACTGCCTGTCCTTCAGAAATTCACAAATCCAAGCTATAATGTACCTTGGGAAGTTTAGGACTTGTAACCGGGACAACAACACAGGGTATTCCACGCTATCAAAAGCTTTTGCTACATCTAGGGTAACTAGAGCCGAAAACTGGTTAGTGCGACGGGCTAGTTTAATCCGGCTTTCAAGGTCAATATGCGCACTCCAAATGGAACACCCAGGGCGGAAACCAATTTGTCTCGGGCTAAAGATTCTAGAACTAGACACCAATTGCATTATGCGTTGCTGCAAAATCCGCTCGACTAATTTAACCACGTTCGATGTCAACGCGATAGGCCTGATGTTTTCAATCAAGAGGCCCTGACCAGCATTCTTAAGTACAGGAAGTATTTTGGCGAGACGCCAGACATCGGGGATCCATGCATGTCTAATAGAATAATTGATCATGTTAAGTAAATGATTCGGAGCTTCATTATATAATAATTTCAGCATTTCAGTAGTAATGCCATCTGGGCCAGGAGCTGCAGCTGTCAATTTAGTCATGACATCAGCGAGCTCTGAGAGCGTTACCTCTATGAAGTCGTCTGCCACGTCTGGCGGGGAAAAGGACACCGCTAAGGAAGATGAAAACCGAGCTTGAAGCCCATCAGCTATCGACTCTAGGGACTCTGAGAGTTCACCTGGAGATAGCACCACAGAGTCTGTATTATCTGGACAGGGTACGGCTTTCCGCGATCGAAGAAAGCGAAAAGCGCACGCTTATTGTTAGGCTTGGAGAGACTCAAAGA